>NC_057805.1:474580085-474880085 GCF_018294505.1 Triticum aestivum | reverse complement strand
CTGGTAGCTGTTGTTCTATGGGAACTCCGCGTAGGGTAAATTGTCGTCCCAACTAGATCCATAATCTAGTGCACAAGCTCTCAACATGTCCTCCAGAATCTGATTGACTCTCTCGGTCTGTCCATCCGTCTGCGAGTGAAAAGCTGTACTGAACTCTAGCCTGGTACCCAAAGTCTGGTGCAGCTGGTGCCAAAAATTTGAAGTAAACTGCGTTCCTCTATCTGATACGATGGTCCTCGGAACTCCGTGCAGACATACGATCCTGGTCATATATATCTTGGCCAACTTTGCACTTGTATAGGTGGTCTTCACTGGGATAAAGTGAGCCACTTTAGTCAAGCGATCCACTACTACCTAGATAGAATCATATCCCAATCGGGTCCTGGGTAATCCGGTGATAAAATCCATGCCAAGCTTGTCCAACTTCCATTCGGGTATCGGCATAGGCTGCAATAATCCCGCTGGCTTCTGATGTTCTGCCTTCACTCTCTGACAAACATCACATACGGCTACATACTCGGCAATATCCTTCTTCATTCCAGTCCACCAGAAACGCTCCTTCAAATCCAAATACATCTTGGTGTTTCTGGGGTGTATTGAGTATGGCGAGTCATGAGCTTCCTGAAGTATCAGCTTCCTGATTTCTGCTTTATTGGGCACATAAACACGGTCCTCGAACCACAAGGTGTCATGCTCATCCTCACAAAAACCTTTGGCTCTTCCTTCACTCATCTTCTCCTTTATCTCGGCAATTTCTTTGTCATCCTTCTGAGCTTCTCGAATCTTTCCCAATAATGTTGACTGAACCTCCATTACTGCAACAAAACCTCTAGGGATTATCTCCAAACGAAGCTCCCTGAGATCCTCGGCTAACTCCTTTGGCAAACCTCCGCTTACGAGGGTATTGGCGTAACTCTTCCGGCTCAAAGCATCTGCTACGACATTGGCCTTACCTGGATGATAGTGCAACTTCATATCATAATTCTTTATGAGCTCCAAACATATCCTTTGCCTAAGGTTCAGCTCCTTCTGCATGAAAATGTACTTCAAACTCTTATGATCCGTGTACACATCACAATGGTTTCCAATAAGAAAATGTCTCCAGGTCTTGAGCGCATGCACTACGGCTGGTAACTCCAAATCATGCGTGGCATAATTCAACTCATGCGGTCGAAGCTGTCATCAGGCATATGAAACAACTCTTCCATCTTGCATAAGTACTCCTCCAAGTCCTAAGCGAGATGCGTCGCAATACACATGGAAATCCTTGCGTATATCCGGCAAAATCAGCACTAGGGCTGTAACCAAACGTTTCTTCAACTCCTGGAAACTTGCTTCACATTCTTTTGTCCATTTGAACTTAGTATCTTTCTTCAACAACGCTGTCATAAGCTTTGCAATCTTGGAAAAATTCTCTATGAATCTCCGGTAGTATCCTGCGAGTCCAAGAAAATTGCGGATCTCTCCAACTGAGGTGGGTGCCAACCACTCAGTGACTGACTAAACCTTGGTGGGGTCCACTGCTATACCTTCTCCTGATATAACGTGTCCAAGGAATCCAACTTCCTTCAACCAAAACTCACACTTGCTGAACTTGGCATATAACTGATGTTCCCTGAGCTTCTCGAGAACTAAACGCAAATGCTCCTTGTGTTCCTCTTCATTCTTCGAGTATACAGAAATATCATCAATGAACACCACGACAAACTTATCCAAGAACTCCATGAATACCTTGTTCATCATGCTCATAAAATAGGCAGGGGCGTTGGTCAATCCAAATGACATAACCGTATACTCATATAGCCCGTACCTTGTGGTGAAGGCGGTCTTAGGTATATCCTGTTCTCGGATCTTCAACCGGTGATATCCTGAACGCAGATCGATCTTGGAGAATACTTTAGCTCCTTGCAGTTGGTCAAATAGATCGTTGATCATCGGCAGTGGGTACTTGTTCTTGATTGTCACTTCATTCAACGCACGATAATCAACAACCATTCTTAATGATCCATCCTTCTTCTCAACCAAGAGCACTGGGCTCCCCATGGTGACGAGCTTCGTCGAATGTAACCTTTCTCCAATAACTCCTTAATCTGCTTCTTAATATCCTCCAGATCATTAGCGGGCATCCGGTATGGTCTCTTCGATATTGGTCCGGTGCCTGGCAATAACTCTATCAAAAACTCAATGTCTCGATCTGGCGGCATGCCTGGTAGCTCCTCTGGAAATACATCTGGGTAATCCTTCACTACAGGCACTTCCTCCTGAACAACTCCTGAGAGAGAATTTACTTGGGTTCTCCTCGGCGCATGCCTGGATACATACTTGATCCTTTTTCCCTCCGGGGTGGTGAGTAGAATTGACCTACTAGCACAGTCAATATTTCCTCCATACTTCGATAACCAATCCATTCCCAGTATCACATCCAATCCTTGTGACTCCAAAATTATTAGGTCTGAGGGGAAAACATGGCTACCAATGGTTAAGGGTATCCGATCGCACCTGGTGAGCTTACTAACAAGGGTGTCCTAAGGGCTACGGTGGGTAACTTAAACTTGTCCACAAATCCCCTTGAAATGTATGAATGCGATGCACCAGTATAAAAAAGAACGAGAGCGGTAAATGACTTAACCAAAAACTTACCGATAACTGCATCTGGCTGCTCTTCAACCTCCTCCACGTTAACGTAGTTCACTTGTCCCCTGTTGAAAGGGTTGGGCTTCTTCCCAGCGCTTCCATTGCCATTTCCGTTCTTCAATTCCGGACAATCATTGGCATAGTGCCCAGTCTTCTCGCACTTGAAACAGGTAATGTGACTTTGATCCTTCTTGGCGGGTGTGGCTGGGTTAGAGCGGTTCTGATTGCTGCCTGCTCCATTCCCATTTCCATTCTTAGGGCCACTATGGTTATGCGTACTTCCTCCATTGTGAGTGTGGCCTCCATGGCTATGGGTAAATCCTCCCGAGTTCGGGGTGAAACGAGGCTTCTGCTGAGCTCCTGAATTGTACTTCCCCCGTCCATACTTCCTCTTGCGGCTCTCAATCTGCTGTTGCTTCCCTTCAATCATAAGAGCCCTGTCTACCAACTCCTGGTAGTTAGCGAATGTTGCTACCATCAACTGCATGCTCATCTCATCATTCAACCCTTCTATAAACTTCTCCTGCTTCGCGGCATCTGTAGCCACATCATCAGGGGCATAGCGAGCTAACTTACTAAACTCGTCTATGTACTGAGCCACAGTACGGTTTCCCTGGCGTAAGTTGCGAAACTCACGCTTCTTCATGTTCATAGCTCCAGTTGAGACATGTGCAGTGCGGAATGCTTGCTGAAACTGATCCCAAGTGACATTGGCTATAGGGAAAGTGGATGTGTAATTCTCCCACCATGAGGCTGCTGGTCCATCCAACTGATGTGCGGCAAAACACACCTTCTCTGCATCTGTGCAACCTGCGGTGGTCAACTCCCTTCCAATCCTGCGTAGCCAGTCATCCACAACTATTGGCTCGGTGCTACTGGAAAACACCGGTGGCTGCAACCTCAGAAAACGGGCTAAGTTGTCAACTGGAGGTGGTGGTGGCGGGTTGTTGTTGTTGTTGTTGTTGTTGCCTTGGTTCTGGACTAATATCTGCATCAAGGCATTCTGCTGCTGGATCAACTGGGTGATCTCAGGTGGGAAGACAAATCCGGTGTCACGTCTCGGAGGCATCTGATGGGTTTTAGAGGGGAGAGATTAGAATAGAATGAGGTCTAGTGAGAAAACACTACCCATATGCACATGAGTCAAACACAATCATATCACACCAAATCAATTCAAGCAAGGGCATACAATCGGTCTAGAACTATCGTGACAAAAGTGCTCGGGCTACTACTATATACATGGGGAAATACTACTAATCATATGGTGGTCATCATTTTTGATCGGTGGAAGACTCCATGATATCCGCTCCAGCTTTGTATTCATAATCATCATCACTACCATCAGGGTCGGAGTCGGTGTCGTTGATAATGATGTAGTCTTCAGAACGAATTTCCTTAGGTTCGTCGTCTTCTCCTCCTGGCGCGGGGTCTCCCATGAAAACTCCTAGCTTCCTTGTCAGGTCATCATTCTTCTCCACGAGTATCGTCATTTCCTACTCATATCCATCGCGTGTAGACTTGAGTTCCTCTTCTAGCTCTGTGATCCTGGTCATCGCCTTCTTCAAATCTATCATGCTTGCGCACATCTGGTTCTCCTGTCGACGAATGTGCTGGTTTAGCTCCTGGATGAAAGCTGCAATGGACCTGTCCTTCCTGGCGCTGATCATCTCCCATTGCTCATCTCGGCGCCCACATATCTGGTAGATAGTGTCCTTCAGCTCCTGTTTGTAGACTTCTCCAATTCGTCCCATAGCGATGTGGGCTGCCATGATCTTGCCTAGACCCCAGGTGGGTGCATCAAAGGAAAACTCTATGGCCTTAGTGACTGGCGTGAAAGTCCTTCCTGGCACTTGAACTCGAATCATCCAGCGCTACTCTTCTGGTAAAGTTGCGATGTAGGTCTCGGTGAAGCTTGGTATGCCGATGTTCAGGTACCTAGTGACTTCCTTCAAGTGTCGTCCAAAAGGTGTGTCTTCATCCGGTTGTGCAAACTTGTTCCTTGAGTCCGCCATCCTAAAGAGTAGAAAATGGAGAGGAGTCAGAAATGAGTAGAGAAGAGTGACCTATGGCTCATCTTAGTGGTCATGTCCTATATTCAGCGTGTGCTCTGATACCATCTTGTAGCGATCCGACCTTAGATGGTCAAATCTCTGTGTTCAGTGTCATCCCTGGATCGGTAATGCTGACACACACAGTACTCGAAGGATTTATAACAGAGTAGCAATCACACACTTATTACATCGAATGTCTCAAAAGAGAACTTATTACAATAGATATGGCTTAAGGCCATCTAATAAGATAACACGGAAGGCTTGGAAGATAAAGTGAGTCCATCAACTCCAACGGCATAGCTGAGTGCACGACAAACGACCTAGCGCACCTTACTCCTCGTCTGAAAAGTCTGCAACATGATATGTTGCAGCCCGAAACGGGTCAGCACATGGAATATGCTGGCAATATAACACAGTAGAGCAATGAACAGATAAATGCTATCACTACATGCATATATGGCTGGTGGAGGCTCTATGGTTATATGTTTTTGCGAAAAGCCAATTTTTCCCTACAACAAAGGAATATATTTTATTTAACTATCATGGTGGTTGAAACATTGAGAATGGTACCCCCATCTCAATCCCAATTAAAAGTATCATTAGCAACCCAACAAATTAATTTAGAGTGATGAGATCAAACCAATAATTCAAGTACCAGATACTCAAGTTGTCCATAACCGGGGACACGGCTAACCATGATTAGTTTGTACACTCTGCAGAGGTTTGCGCACTTTTCCCCACAGACTCGATCTCCTCCGTTGGATTTCTCGCACTACATGGTGTTTGAGAAACGGATGACCGAGACACAGTCTTTCAGAAGCATTAACTCTAACCCCGGGTAGACAGTACCAACCTACATCCCCTACATCTGCTAGCCTACCACTGGAAGAGGTCATGCAACATACTCAACTATGCTAGAGCCCATAATAGCTTGTGGCTGCACACGAAAGTTTCTAGCATGAATAATCTTATGATCCCTTTGAGCCTAGGTGGCGGGCCATAGGAGGATCACACGGTATAACCCCGGGATCTCCTAGGACAACACTGGTATAACCCCAGGTACCCAAACCAACAATCCACCCAGATGTGTATTAAAGTTTCCTCCTTAATTTGAACCATTAATTAACAATCTCACATCTGTCATGGATACTCTCAAACCCAATCCACGTCTACGAGCATAGCATAGCAATATAAGCATAACATAGAAGTTACTCCCAAGGGTTTGATAATAAAACAGGTAATAGGTTCTACCTCAACATCTACTTCCCAATACCCACAAGTTAATCACATCCTAATCATGCAGTGTTTGAGGATTGTAACTAATGCATAAAAACTATGTATGAAAAGAGTATGATCAATGTGTTACTTGCCTTGCTGACGATCCGCAAAACCTAGTGACTCGTAGTAGCACGCTTCGCACTCCGGGAATTCTATCGCAAACAAACAATAGCATACATAAACACTCAAGCAAATATGCATAGGTAAAACTCAAATAAGAAGATATAATCAGAAAGTTCAACTGAGGAACTCCGGTTTGCAAAAAGAATCAAATCAAACGGAGCAACGAAACTCAAACTACGAAAGAAACAAGATCCGTTTACTAATCTGGACTAAGGTCAAATTTTACAGTACCAAAATCTTGTTCAAGTTGGTTAAACAGAAAGAGGGCTTCGAGACGATGATCTAGGCGCTTGTTTCACCCGATTTGGATAAACAAGCGAAAAGATAAACTAAAACGAAGATCAGGGCAGAAATCGCGATCGAAAATAATCACGGAAAAACCCTGGAAAATAAAATGAGACGAACAGGCTAACGAATGAACGTTCGCTGTCTGGGGCTAACTGACGAACAGCGTTCATTAAAACGAACATACGGACGAACGTCCGCTATACAACTAAACCGAGAAAAACCGAACTGATTAAAAAAACGAATCTAGGGTTTAATAAAAAAAAGATTCTACCTTTTAGCCGGGGATCTGGCGAGCGGCGGCTCCGGCGGGGCTTCCGGCGGGGCGGGGCGGTGGTGAAGCGGCGCAACGGCGGCGGCAGAAGGCGGCGGCGGCGCTGCTGCTGCTGCTGTGGGGCGGGGCGGCGACGTGGGGCAAGGGGGGCGGCGGTATTTATGAGGGGAAGGGGGTGGTGGCGTGGGGGAGGGGGCAAGGCAGCGGACTCCCGCTCGGGGTCGGGGTGACGCTGCGCGTGGGCCGGCTGGGCTTTCGGCCCAGTCGGTCCGAAGCGAAACTTTTTTTAAACTGATTTCGCCGGACAAAATCCTAGAAAATAAAATAAAAATCTATAAATACCAAAACAAATTTTCGCCGTCTAAATAGGATATTTAGAACAAAGTGAACATTTTCTTGGCCCTAAAATGCAGTTTTGAAAAATGCATATTTTTTTAATTCAAATAAAATAGCAATAAAATCCAAACAAAATTATTTATTTGATTTTAACATTTTTCCTCCAATATTTATTTTATTTTGGAGAAGTCATATTATCTCCTCTCTTATATTTTTAATATGAAATATTTTCAAAGAGAAAAATAATTAAAACCAAATGATCCTCTATTCAAAATTTGAGGAAAACTCAAATATGAAAATAACGAAATTCCCAACTCTCTCCGTGGGTCCTTGAGTGGCTTAGAATTTCGAGGATCGCGAAACGAAATTTGATAAAATATGATATGCATGGATGACCTATGTATAACATTCCAAATTGAAAATTTGGGATGTTACATGAAGAGGTTGTGAAGAACACTGATCCTTGAGTGTCTCTGCGTTGAGACGCCTTCGTTGACCTTGGAGAGCTAGTCCCAGACTAGCGTTGCAGTTTCCAGAGCACTCACACGACTATACTGTCCTTTGGTCAGATGACCACAGATGATGTTCTTGGCAGTCTAGTCTAGTTGAATGAACCTCTTGACATCAGCAGCAGTGACACCTTCACCGACCTTGGGAACGCCGTTCTTGACGACATACCAGAGGTCGACATCAATGGCTTCAAGATGCATACGCATCTTATTCTTCCAGTAGGGGTAATCAGTGCCATCGAAGACAGGGCACGCATCGGACACTTTGATTATCCTTGCAGTCGACATAGCTAAAACTCCAGGTGGTTAAACCGAATCACACAGAACAAGGGAGCACCTTGCTCTGATACCAATTGAAAGTGCTAGTTATCGACTAGAGGAGGGGGGTGAATAGGCAATTTTTATGAAAGTCTTCAAAACAAGAGGGCTTTGAAGACAAACAATAGATATGAGCCCTATTGATATGCAGCGGAAGGTAGACTACACTAGACAAGCCATAGTCAAGTAAGCAATGAAGTAAAAGCATGAAGACTATTAGTAGCTATGTAGTATGGATCAGGATGGAAGATAGTATGAAGCCAAACAACAATAGTTGTCACATAGTGAAGTCAATCAGATCAAGCAAGCAGGCAATGACTTCACGAAGACAAACTGTAAGTAAAGAGAGGTAAGAGATAGAACCAGTTGCTTGGTGAGGACAGGGATTTGTTGGACCAGTTCCAGTTGCTGTGACAACTGTACGTCTTGTTAGGGAGGCTGAGATTCAACTCAGAAGACCGCGTCTTCACCTTATTCCCCTTGAGCTAAGGACACTTAGTCCTCTCCCAATCACTCTGGTAAGTCTTCAAGGTAGACTTCCAAACCTTCATAGACTTCATTCACCGGTAATCCACAATGACTCTTGGATGCTCAGAACGCAACGCCTAACCGGCTAGAGGATTCACAGTCCTCAAGTGTAACAAGTCTTCAGATCACGCGGACAGAAAGACTTCAGTGATGCCTAACACTCTTTGGCTCTGGGTGTTTTGAGCTTTGTCCTCACAAGGATCTCCCTCTCAAATGCTTCGGAGGTGGGTTGCTCTCAAATGACAAAAGCCGTGCACTAACTCTGAGCAGCCACCGATTTATGGTGTAGGGGGTGGGCTATTTATAGCCAGGAGGCAACCATACCTGATTTTTCCAAAATGACCCTGGGTCACTAAGGAACTGACACGTGTCCAACGGTCAGATTTCAAACACACGCGGCAGCTTGACTTGGGCTACAAGTAAAGCTGACTCATCCAGCTCTGGATAAGATTTGCTCTCATTGTCTTCGCTCGAAGACATAGGATTTGGTTGAGCATCACATCAGTCACTCTGACTTTGTTCACTTGGACCCCACTTAACAGTGCGGTGGTTCCTATGACTCAACAAAGAAGAAAAAGAAACTATGAAACAACTATGTCTTCGCACTCCATAGTCTTCACGTGAATGTCTTCACACATTTTTAGGGGTCATCTCTGATAGGTAAACTGAATCAATGGGGGACTACTACCTGTGTTATCCTGCAATTCTCACAAACACATTAGTCCCTCAACCAAGTTTGTCGTCAATACTCCAAAACCAACTAGGGGTGGCACTAGATGCACTTATGTCGGTGTACAAAAGTAGGGGCTCTCCTTTTGACCCCTTTACTTGTGCACGGGCAGTCGGAGCCGCGCCCACGGCCACAAAAAGCAGGGCAGAGGAGGGAAGCCGGAGCACAAGGTAACCAAAGCAACGCAAAGACCAAGAGACACGAAAAGCAAGGGGGTGAGGTGGACTCCCCTGGCAAGACCCTTGCCGGGGCGGACTCCGTGGCCCCGGCAAGACCCTTGTCGGGGCAATGATACGTCTCCAACGTATCTATAATTTTTGATTGTTCCACGCTATATTATATTTTGTTTAGGACATTATTGGGCTTTATTATACACTTTTATATTATTTTTGGGACTAACCTATTAACCGGAGGCCCAGCCCAGAATTGCTGTTTTTTGCCTATTTCAGAGTTTCGCAGAAAAAGAATATCAAACAGAGTC
Organism: Triticum aestivum; assembly: GCF_018294505.1. NCBI lineage: Eukaryota > Viridiplantae > Streptophyta > Magnoliopsida > Poales > Poaceae > Triticum > Triticum aestivum. Next base: position 474,870,538 of record NC_057805.1, on the reverse strand, counting down.
CAAACGGAATGAAACCTTCGGGAACGTGATTTTCGGAACAAACGTGATCCAGAGGATTTGGACCCTATGTCAAGACATCAACCAGGAGGGCACGAGGTAGGGGGCGCGCCTACCCCCCAAGCGCACCCTCCACCCTCGTGGGCCCCCTGTTGCTCCACCGACATACTCCTTCCTCCTATATATACCTACGTACCCCCAAACTACCAGATACAGAGCCAAAAACCTAATTCCACCGCCGCAACCTTCTGTACCCCCGAGATCCCATCTTGGGGCCTGTTTCGGGCTCCGCCGGAGGGGGCATCGATCACGGAGGGCTTCTACATCAACACCATAGCCTCTCCGATGATGTGTGAGTAGTTTACTTCAGACCTTCGGGTCCATAGTTATTAGCTAGATGGCTTCTTCTCTCTTTTTGGATCTCAATACAATGTTCTCCTCCTCTCTTGCGGAGATCTATTCGATGTAATCTTCTTTTGCGGTGTGTTTGTTGAGACCGATGAATTATGGGTTTATGTTCAAGTTTATCTATGAACAATATTTGAATCTTCTCTGAATTCTTTTATGTATGATTGGTTATCTTTGCAAGTCTCTTCAAATTATCAGTTTGGTTTTTCCTACTAGATTGATCTTTCTTGCAATAGGAGAAGTGCTTAGCTTTGGGTTCAATCTTGCGGTGTCCTTTCCCAGTGATAGTAGGGTCAGCAAGGCACGTATTGTATTGTTGCCATCGAGGATAACAAGATGGGGTTTATATCATATTGCATGAGTTTATCCCTCTACATCATGTCATCTTGCTTAAAGCGTTACTCTGTTCTTATGAACTTAATACTCTAGATGCATGCTGGATAGCGGTCGATGTGTGGAGTAATAGTAGTAGTTGCAGGCAGGAGTCGGTCTACTTGTCTCGGGCGTGATGCCTATATACATGATCATACCTAGATATTCTCATAACTATGCTCAATTCTGTCAATTGCTCAACAGTAATTTGTTCACCCACCGTAAATACTTTTGCTCTCGAGAGAAGCCTAGTGAAACCTATGGCCCCCGGGTCTATTTTCCATCATATTAATCTTCCAACACTTAGTTATTTTTATTGCCTTTTATTTTACTTTGCATCTTTATCATAAAAATACCAAAAATATCATCTTATCATATCTATCAGATCTCACTCTCGTAAGTGACCGTGAAGGGATTGACAACCCCTTTATTGCGTTGGTTGCGAGGATTTATTTGTTTGTGTAGGTGCGAGGGACTCGTGCGTGGCCTCATACTGGATTGATACCTTGGTTCTCAAAAACTGAGGGAAATACTTACGCTACTTTGCTGCATCACCCTTTCCTCTTCAAGGGAAAACCAACGCAGTGCTCAAGAGGTAGCAAGAAGGATTTCTAGCGCCGTTGCCAGGGAGTTCTAAGCAAAAGTCAACATACCAAGTACCCATCACAAACCCTTATCTCCCGCATTACATTATTTGCCATTTGCCTCTCGTTTTCCTCTCCCCCACTTCACCCTTGCCGTTTTTATTCGCCCTCTCTTTTCCGTTTGCCTCTTTTTCGCTTGCTTCTTGTTTGCTCGTGTGTTGGATTGCTTGCTTGTCACGATGGCTCAAGATAATACCAAATTGTGTGACTTTACCAATACCAACAACAATGATTTCCTTAGCACTCCGATTGCTCCTCTTACCGATACTGAATCTTGTGAAATCAATGCTGCTTTGTTGAATCTTGTCATGAAAGATCAATTTGCCGGCCTTCCTAGTGAAGATGCCGCTACTCATCTAAATAGCTTCGTTGATTTGTGTGATATGCAAAAGAAGAAAGATGTGGACAATGATATTGTTAAATTGAAGCTATTTCCTTTTTCGCTTAGAGATCGTGCTAAAGCTTGGTTTTCGTCTTTGCCTAAAAATAGTATTGATTCTTGGAATAAGTGCAAAGATGCTTTTATCTCTAAGTATTTTCCTCCCGCTAAGATCATCTCTCTTAGAAACGATATTATGAATTTTAAGCAACTTGATCATGAACATGTTGCACAAGCTTGGGAGAGGATGAAATTAATGATACGTAATTGCCCTACACATGGTTTGAATTTGTGGATGATTATACAAAAATTTTATGCCGGATTGAATTTTGCTTCTAGAAATCTTTTAGATTCGGCCGCGGGAGGCACTTTTATGGAAATCACTTTAGGAGAAGCTACTAAACTCCTAGATAATATTATGGTTAATTATTCTCAATGGCACACTAAAAGATCTACTAATAAAAAAGTGCATGCGATAGAAGAAATTAATGTTTTGAGTGGAAAGATGGATGAACTTATGAAATTATTTACTACTAAGAGTGTTTATTCTTATCCTAATGATATGCCTTTGTCTACTTTGATTGAGAATAATAATGAATCTATGGATGTGAATTTTGTTGGTAGGAATAAATTTGGTAAGAACGCGTATAGAGGAAACTTTAATCCTAGGCCTTATCCTAGTAATTCCTCTAATAATTATGGTAATTCCTACAACAATTCTTATGGAAACTTTAATAAGATGCCTTCTGAATTTGAGACTAGTGTTAAAGAATTTATGAATTCGCAAAAGAATTTCAATGCTTTGCTTGAAGAAAAATTGCTTAAAGTTGATGAATTGGCTAGGAACGTTGATAGAATTTCTCTTGATGTTGATTCTTTGAAACTTAGATCTATTCCACCTAAGCATGATATCAATGAGTCTCTCAAAGCCATGAGAATTTCCATTTATGAGTGCAAAGAAAGAACCACTAGGATGCGTGCTAAGAAAGATTGCTTTGTGAAAGCGTGTTCTTCAAATTACTTTGAAAATAAAGATGAAGATGTAAAAGTTATTGATGTGTCCCCTATTAAATCTTTGTTTTGCAATATGAATCTTGATAATGATGAGACTGAATATGATCCACCTTTACCTAGAAGGCGTTCCAAAAATTCGGAGTTTTTAGATCTTGATGCTAAAATTGATAAAAGTGGGATTGAAGAGATCAAAACATTAGATATTAATGAACCCACTACTTTGGATTTCAAGGAATTTCATTATGATAATTGCTCTTTGATATATTGTATTTCCTTGTTGCAATCCGTGCTAAATTCTCCTCATGCTTATAGTCAAAATAAAGCCTTCACCAAACATATCGTTGATGCTTTGATGCAATCTTACGAAGAAAAACTTGAGTTCGAAGTTTCTATCCCTAGAAAACTTTATGATGAGTGGGAACCTACTATTAAAATTAAAATTAAATATCATTAATGCTATGCTTTGTGTGATTTGGGTGCTAGAGTTTCCACGATTCCAAAGACTTTGTGTGATTTGCTAGGTTTCCGTGATTTTGATGATTGCTCTCTAAACTTGGACCTTGCGGATTCCACTATTAAGAAACCTATGGGAAGAATTAATGATGTTCTTATTGTTGCAAATAGGAACTATGTGCCCGTAGATTTTATTGTTCTTGACATAGATTGCAATCCTTCATGTCCTATTATTCTTGGTACCTTTCCTTAGAACGATTGGTGCAATTATTGATATGAAGGAGGGGAATATTAGATTCCAGTTTCCATTAAAGAAAGGCATGGAACACTTCCCTAGAAAGAAAATAAAATTACCTTATGAATCTATCATGAGAGCCACTTATGGATTGCCTACCAAAGATGGCAATACCTAGATCTATCCTTGCTATTATGCCTAGCTAGGGGCGTTAAACGATAGCGCTTGTTGGGAGACAACCCAATTTTATTTTTAGTTTTTAGTTTTTTGCTTCTGTTTAGGAATAAATATTCGATCTAGCCTCTGGTTAGATGTGTTTTTATGTTTTAATTAGTGTTTGTGCCAAGTTTAACCTATAGGATCTTCTTGGATGATAGTTATTTGATCTTGCAGAAAATTCCAGAAACTTTCTGTTCACGAAAACAATTGTTAAAAATCACCAGAACGTGATAAAATATTGATTCTAATTGCTTCTGATCAATAAACAAATTTTCTAGGTCTTCCTATTTTGGCTAAATTTTTGGAGTTCCAGAAGTTTGCGTTAGTTACAGATTACTACAGACTGTTCTGTTTTTGACAGATTCTGTTTTTCGTGTGTTGTTTGCTTATTTTGATGAATCTATGGCTAGTAAAATAGTTTATACACCATAGAGAAGTTTTAATACAGTAGGTTTAACACCAATATAAATAAATAATGATTTCATTACAGTACATTGAAGTGGTGTTTTGTTTTCTTTCGCTAACGGAGCTCACGAGATTTTCTGCTGAGTTTTGTGTTGTGAAGTTTTCAAGTTTTGGGTGAAAGATTTGATGGATTATGGAACAAGGAGTGGCAAGAGCCTAAGCTTGGGGATGCCCATGGCACCCCCAAGATAATCTAAGGACACCTAAAAGGCAAAGCTTGGGGATGCCCCGGAAGGCTTCCCCTCTTTCGTCTACTTCCATCCGTAACTTTACTTGGAGCTATATTTTTATTCACCACATGATATGTGTTTTGCTTGGAGCGTCTTGTATGATTTGAGTCTTTATTTGTTAGTTTACCACAATCATCCTTGCTGTAGACACCTTTTGAGAGAGACACACATGATTCGGAAACTATTAGAATACTCTATGTGCTCCACTTATATCTTTTGAGTTATATAGTTTTTGCTCTAGTACTTCACTTATATCTTTTAGAGCACGGTGGTAGATTTGTTTTATAGAAACTATTATTCTCTCATGCTTCACTTAGATGATTTTGGAGAGTCTTAAATAGCATGGTAATTTGCTTAAATAATCCTAATATGCTAGGTAATCAAGACTAGTAAATTTTTTCTTATGAGTGCGTTGAACACTAAGAGAAGTTTGATGCTTGATGATTGTTTTGAGACATGGAGGTAGTGATATCAAAGTTGTGCTAGTTGAGTAGTTGTAAATTTGAGAAATACTTGTGTTGAAGTTTGCAAGTCCCGTAGCATGCACGTATGGTAAATGTTATGTAACAAATTTGAAACATGAGGTGTTCTTTGATTGTCCTCCTTATGAGTGGCGGTCGGGGACGAGCGATGGTCTTTTCCTACCAATCTATCCCCCTAGGAGCATGCGCGTAGTGCTTGGTTTTTGATGACTTGTAGATTTTTGCAATAAGTATGTGAGTTCTTTATGACTAATGTTGAGTCCATGGATTATACGCACTCTCACCTTTCCATCATTGCTAGCCTCTTCGGTACCGTGCATTGCCCTTTCTCACATTGAGAGTTGGTGCGAACTTCGCCGGTGCATCCAAACCCCGTGATATGATACGCTCTTTCACACATAAACCTCCTTATATCTTCCTCAAAACAGCCACCATACCTACCTATTATGGCATTTCCATAGCCATTCCGAGATATATTGCAATGCAACTTTCCACCGTTCCGTTTATTATGACATGCTTCATCATTGTCGTATTGCCTTGCATGATCATGTAGTTGACATCGTATTTGTGGCAAAGCCACCATGCATAATTTTCATACATGTCACTCTTGATTCATTGCCTATCCCAGTACACCGCTGGAGGCATTCATATAGAGTCATACTTTGTTCTAGTATCGAGTTGTAATCTTTGAGTTGTAAATAAATAGAAGTGTGATGATCATCATTAATAGAGCATTGTCCCAATAAAAAAAGAGAAAGGCCAAATAAATAACAAAACGGAAGGCCCAAAAAAAGAGAAATAAAAAGGGACAATGCTACTATCCTTTTTCCACACTTGTGCTTCAAAGTAGCACCATGATCTTCATGATAAAGAGTCTCTTGTTTTGTCACTTTCATATACTAGTGGGAATTTTTCATTATAGAATTTGGCTTGTATATTCCAACAATGGGCCTCCTCAAGTGCCCTAGGTCTTCGTGAGCAAGCAAGTTGGATGCACACCCACTTAGTTTCTTTTGTTGAGCTTTCATATATTTATAGCTCTAGTGCATCCGTTGCATGGCAATCCCTACTCCTTGCATTAACATCAATCGATGGGCATCTCCATAGCTCATTGATTAGCCTCGTTGATGTGAGACTTTCTCCTTTTTTGTCTTCTCCACATAACCCCCATCATTATATTCTATTCCACCCATAGTGCTATATCCATGGCTCACGCTCATGTATTGCGTGAAAGTTGAAAAAGTTTGAGATTACTAAAGTATGAAACAATTGCTTGGCTTGTCATCAGGGTTGTGCATGATGAGAGCATTCTTGTGTGACAAAAATGGAGCATGACTAAACTATATGATTTTGTAGGGATGAACTTTCTTTGGCCATGTTATTTTGAGAAAACATAACTGCTTAGTTAGTATGCTTGAAGTATTATTATTTTTATGTCAATATTGAACTTTTATCTTGAATCTTTCGGATCTGAATATTCATGCCAAAATTAAGAACAATTACATTGAAATTATGCCAAGTAGCATTCGACATCAAAAATTATGTTTTTATCATTTACCTACTCGAGGACGAGCAGGAATTAAGCTTGGGGATTCTTGATACGTCAACAACGTATCTATAATTTTTTATTGTTCAATGCTATATTATATTCTGTTTAGGACATTATTGGGCTTTATTATACACTTTTATATTATTTTTGGGACTAACCTATTAACCGGAGGCCCAGCCCAGAATTGCTGTTTTTTGCCTATTTCAGAGTTTCGCAGAAAAAGAATATCAAACGGAGTCCAAACGGAATGAAACCTTCGGGAACGTGATTTTCGGAACGAACGTGATCCAGAGGACTTGCACCCTACGTCAAGGCATCAACCAGGAGGGCATGAGGTAGGGGGGTGCGCCTACCCCCCAGGCGCGCCCTCCGCCCTCGTGGGCCCCCTGTTGCTCCACCGACGTACTCCTTCCTCCTATATATACCTACATACCCCCAAACTACCAGATACGGAGCCAAAAACCTAATTCCACCGCCGCAACCTTCTGTACCCATGAGATCCCATCTTGGGGCCTGTTTCGGAGCTCCGCCGGAGGGGGCATCGATCACGGAGGGCTTCTACATCAACACCATAGCCTCTCCGATGATGTGTGAGTAGTTTACTTCAGACCTTCGGGTCCATAGTTATTAGCTAGATGGCTTCTTCTCTCTTTTTGGATCTCAATACAATGTTCTCCCCTCTCTTGCGGAGATCTATTCGATGTAATCTTCTTTTGCGGTGTGTTTGTTGAGACCGATGAATTGTGGGTTTATGATCAAGTTTATCTATGAACAATATTTGAATCTTCTCTGAATTCTTTTATGTATGATTGGTTATCTTTGCAAGTCTCTTCGAATTATCAGTTTGGTTTGGCCTACTAGATTGATCTTTCTTGCAATGGGAGAAGTGCTTAGCTTTGGGTTCAATCTTGCGGTGTCCTTTCCCAGTGACAGTAGGGGCAGCAAGGCACGTATTGTATTGTTGCCATCGAGGATAACAAGATGGGGTTTATATCATATTGCATGAGTTTATCCCTCTACATCATGTCATCTTGCTTAAAGCATTACTCTGTTCTTATGAACTTAATACTCTAGATGCATGCTGGATAGCGGTCGATGTGTGGAGTAATAGTAGTAGATGCAGGCAGGAGTCAGTCTACTTGTCTCGGACGTGATGCCTATATACATGATCATACCTAGATATTCTCATAACTATGCTCAATTCTGTCAATTGCTCAACAGTAATTTGTTCACCCACCGTAAATACTTATGCTCTCGAGAGAAGCCTAGTGAAACCTATGGCCCCCGGGTCTATTTTCCATCATATTAATCTTCCAACACTTAGTTATTTTTATTGCCTTTTATTTTACTTTGCATCTTTATCATAAAAAACCAAAAATATTATCTTATCATATCTATCAGATCTCACTCTCGTAACTGACCGTGAAGGGATTGACAACCCCTTTATTGCGTTGGTTGCGAGGATTTATTTGTTTGTGTAGGTGCGAGGGACTCGTGCGTGGCCTCCTACTGGATTGATACCTTGGTTCTCAAAAACTCAGGGAAATACTTACGCTACTTTGCTGCATCACCCTTTCCTCTTCAAGGGAAAACCAGCGCAGTGCTCAAGAGGTAGCAGGCAACTTGCCCGACGCCAGCAGAGTGTGCCACCCTTGAGCCCACGGGTTCCAACACCACCAACAAACCACATTAGAACCAAGGCTCGGGAGGCACCTCTGTGGCGGCATATCTATCAGATGAGGGCCAGAAGACGACGACCCTCGGCGAGATCCTTGCCGAGGAGATCCACGAGACCCCCGGCAAGACCCTTGCCGGGGACGACCACAGTGCCGCGGCAAGGCCCTTGCCGAGGACACGTACGAGGCCGCGACCAGGCCCACGTATGCCAAGACTACACCGCCGCTCCCATGCAGCTGCTAGCTCAACATACTGGGCAGGCACCTGCGTGGCAGCGTGCGGCCACTACGCCGACTCAGCTAGCACCTGGGTGGTGGCATGCAAATCGCCGTGAAGACTCCGCCACCACGCCAGCCCAGCAGCTAGCCAACGTGGCGCTACAATGCCTCGTCAGCTCGGACGTGCGTCGCAGCCAGGCGAGGCGGCGACAGCTGGGACGAGCTTCCTTGCCGTCCCCGATAAAGCAAGAGGGGCACGTCGGCAGCGCATTAAATGTGTTTGTCCGACGGTGCCAGAGGATAGACTCATCCACTATACACCTTTCCACCTCCTGTGTGCCACTGTGGCAACCCCTTTTGTCTATAAAAGGAGGCCCGAGGCGACCAGGAGAAGGATTCGGATCTTTTGGACTAGGGACACACCGTAGCTAGTTGAAAAACTCAAGAACACTCAAATACATATATACCAAAGCAGGACTAGGGTATTATGCATCTCCGCGGCCCGAACCTGGGTAAATGATCTGTGTGCTTCCTGTCAAACCTGCTCTTTGCACAACCCCGCGCCCGCCAACCGTAGAAGGGATCCCAGTGATCCCATCGGTGTCGTTCCCACCGACATCTTTGGCGAGCCAGGTAGGGGGCGCAGTTGTGGAAATCTGGTCTGATCGGAGCAGCGGCTTCATCGTGGCCATCGTTCCAAGGAAGAAGACGACCAAGCTTGACGGCACCATCTGCGGATGCGGTGGACGCCCGTGCAACGACAGAAAAGCTAAGTCGTGTGAAACTTTAAACAATTTCTTTTTATATATAAGGTTATTGTCCTCGAAGGTCCTGCCCTATGTATGGAAAACCTGCATGCAAAGGGGCCCTTCCGCTATTGGCAACGCCCTTGCTCTGTTTCGAGTCCGCTCAATAGCTCAAGCGGCCGCGTCGAGAACGGCAGGGTAGCCTTTCGCAATTGGCAACGCTCTCGATTCTGACTCGAGTCAAGGTTGACAGTTCGAGCGGTCGCATTGAGAGTGGTAAGGTGGTTCACCTGCCAGCAAGCACACCCGGAAGGCCATTGGGGATCCGTCCTCAAGGCGCCGTGGCCTGCGTTCACGCGCCGGCAAGCCTACTCGATTAACGTAGGGTGAACATACAAAGGAAGATCAAACAGGAAGATAACATGCATCATCTCGAAAGTAATGCAGAGTTATATTACATCAGTTGTGTCGCGGTTCCAACTAAAGATAGAAATTGCCTTGGTCATGAGCTTGCAGCGGCAATGAGAAACGGGGTGCCTAATCCCGGCGCAGGCCCTCCACCCTCTGAATTCCGTCGATGCGGCTGATGACGGGCTCGATACGCCCCTTGAGCGTCATGAGGTCCACACCCTCCGGCAAGCTCTCCAGCGCGGCGTCGAAGTCGAGGTTAGTGTTCCAGTACGCCACCTTGGTGAGGACCTTGGTCATGGCACCCCGGCAAAGCCTCCGGGCCTCATCGGCCAGCGAGGCCGCCCTGCTGGAGCGAAGATGCTCCAGGGCTCCAAGGACACCCTCGAAGAACAGGGTCAGCTTGGCGTTGGGACTCACGTTGCGCTCCGGGGTGTACCTCACATTTGGCATCCCCATGGCAGCTAGCTTCGCGGTGATCCTGCCGGCGACGTCTTCAAGGCGGCTGATCTAGCGGTTCTCGCCCTCCACAAAATCCTTGTGGTTGGGGCTTCGTTCTTCCGCAGCTGCTTCTCGGCCTCCAGATCCTTGGCCAGGGTCTTCTCCCGGGCCTTGGCCTCCGAGAGCGTCCCCTCAAGACCCTCCAGCTTCAGCTTCAGGTCTCTGATGGAGTCGTTGGCCTTGGAGAGCTGCTCAGCCTTGCCGAGGACTGCGCCCTGTGCCTCCACCAGGGCACCATTGAGCGTATCCTTCTCCTTGGCCAGCTTCAGGGCCTGATCCTTCGGCCCGTCCCGCTCCACCTCCAGCTCTTTCACCTTGCCGGCGTGAACCAGAGCCTGGGCATTGAGTGCCTCCTTGTGCCTCTGCTCCAGCTCCTGGGTCCACTGCACGACGAGCTTCTCCACTTGCTCGTCCTTGCCGCGGAGCGTTGATGCGAGCTTCTCCTCACACGCCGCAAGTTCCTCCTCCTGGGAATTCAGCATGGCCTGGTGTTGGTGCCGAGCGGCCTCGTCCTGGGCGGCTTGCTGCTTTGCCAGCTCTTGGGCTTTCTTGATGTTGGCATGCTTCATGACAAGCTCCAGCTTGTGCTCAGCCAGCACGTCCTGGGCACCTTCAAGTCCATGTGGGCCTGGCGGAACCAAGCCTGCACCTCGGTGACGCGCTCCTCGAGGTCCGCCTCTGCCTTATCCACCACCGCCATCCTGGACTTGGCCTTGTCCAAGCGGGCGCGGTGAAGCGCCTGGAGCTTCTAGAAGTTGGCGCTCATGGCCTGGAGGAGCCGCTCTTCCCGGGAACCGCCGCCACCAGCGCTCGGCTCGTCAACAACTTCAAGCCCGGCGGCGGCGAGCACTTCGTCATCAAACACCTCCCCCTCGACGGGCGCCCCGGTGCTCGCCGTCCCTGGGAGGTGGACGAACAGGTCGTCGCTTACCCTCAGGTACCTGCCTGAGCCAGAAGCAGCGGAGGAGGAGGGTTGGTCGTCGACCGCCCCCTCCTCAGCAGCGGCCTTGCCAGCCTCCCCGGCAGGCCCCTTGGCGGCCTCCTCGGCAGCGGCCTTGCCGGTCCCCTCGGCAGACCCCTTGGCGGCCTCCTCGGTGGCGGCCTTCGCGGCCTCCTCGACAGTGATCTTGTCGGCCTCGGCCGCGGCGTCCCTGGCGACCTCCTCGATGACGGTGTCAACATCCTCCGGGTCCTCCGGGGAAGGATCTAGACGCCGAGAAGGGGAGTGAGGCGAGGCCAAGGCCAAGATTCAAAAAGAAAAAGAACAGAGACGGAAGGCGAGTGACTTATCCGTGCCAGGCTGGGAAGAAGAGGCCCCCTCCCTGCCAACATCTGGCGCCGAGGCGGAGCCACCAGCTCCCAAGTTTACCTCCTCCTCCTCCGTGTGCATGGGCCCGGTGCTTGGCGCCCTTGCCGGGGACGCCCCTCGGGGCGGCGTGGTCGACGGGGCAGCGTGTTGGGGGTAGCCCTCAGTGGCTCCTCCTGCTGCTGTCCTCCTCCTGCAATCACGTCAAGGTCAGCGCCAAGGGATCATACCCCCAACACACGTTGACGAGGGGAGAGTGATGAGCTTACGCTGGGGGCTGTGCTGGGGGCTACTGTCCGGGCTGCTCAACACCACCAGCGGTGTACCGGAAGTGCATGTCGGGGGCTGGCCGCCCGCCGAAGCCCTGGCCCTCTTCACCCTCTGGGCCAGCGTCTCCGCATCCCTGCAAAGATGAAAACGAATCAAGATAAGCGGCACAGCTTGAGGAGACAGAGATGACAAAAAAAGAACAAGATACTTACTCATCCTCCACCTCCTCTTCTGCTGCTTTCCTCTTCCTCCTTGGGCTGAGGGACCCAAAATCGAAGACGACCTCCGCGTTGACATCTGCCGGAGGAGGGGAAGCAGATGGAGTCCGAGGACGCTTTGGCAAAGAAGAGGCAGTTGCCTTCTTCTTCGCCACAGCAGCCTTCACCACCTTCTTCGCTGCCGTGGCCCTCGTCTGGCGCACAGACGCCTCCTGGGCTTGTTGCGCCTGCGCGGCCCTACCAGGCCGGACCGGCTCGCCAGAGTTGGCTCCTCGTAGGACTCACCCCCCGACAGTCTCGACCTCCTCCTCCGACAACTCGTCGACCACATCTTCAATGAGACGGGACCTGGTGCCGGCACTGCTGGCCTCCCCAGCGGACTCCGCCCACTGGACGAGCTCCCTCTCCTCCGCGGCCGCCGCGGCCTCATCCTCCACGCCGCCGGTGCTGCCGGCCTCCCTGGCGAGCTCCGCCTTCGCTGCCCTGGCGGCGATGTAGTCCAGCTCTGCTTGGGTGGTGTCCTGGACGAGCCGCGGCTCGTTGCAGACGTACCCCTCCACCAAGGTATCGAAGAACTCCTGCACCTGATCCTCCGGCGGCTCGGCCCAATTTAGGACGAGGCCGTGCGCGTTGAACTCCGGCATCATGGCAATGATGTCGGTTCGGCGCGAGTTATTGCTCAGCGGGACCACCCCGCCGGCAACCCAAACAAGATCCCCTTGGTGACCTTGCCGGCCTTCGCAGCCCTGTCGGACCTCTCGACCTTGCCGTCGCGGTTCACGTCGACCTGGAAGAGCCGCTGACAAAAGTGGGCGTGCCCCATTACCATGAGGTTGTGGTCCAAACCATGGCGAAGCCTCATGATGTCGACCGCATTCGTGAAAAGCCAGGCCGGCCTCCCCTTGTTGTGCAGCGGAGCGATTCGGCGGTGGATGAAATCCGCCCCGATCATCTCAAGGGTGAGCCCAGCCTCGGTGAGGCGATGAATCCTAGTGGTGGCAACCGTGGGCTTCGCATCGTTGGCATCGACATTGCTCCAATCGTTTCTGCGAACCGGCGGCGCCTGGCAAACCTGGCAAAATTCCGGCGGGTCCTCCTCTTCGATCCAGCACCACCGACCCCGCCACTCCTCGCACATTTCCTTCTAGGCGCCCTCTGGATATGTCCCCTTCCCCTGGCTCCTTGGGATCTAGGTGACATAACCGGAAATGGCGCCCCCCTTTTGGATCCGAGGGAAGAAGTAGTGGCGGAAGAGCGCCGTGTTGGGATGCACCCCGGCGAAGCCCTCGAAGAGATGGGCGAAAAGAGCCATGCATGCCACAGCGTTTGGAGTGAAATCCAGAAGGTGAAAGCCATAGGTGTGCATGACGTCATTGAAGAAATCACAGAAGGGGGGGCAGAGGCCGCAGGAAAAGTAGTCGACGAAGAATGGGTACCGATTCGGACCAGCTTCGGCGAAAGCAGCAGGGATGACGCGCGTGGCCGGGTGCCCCATCGTCTCCCCCCGTCTTGCACCCCCACAGGTGCTTGAAGTAGTCCCGGAGATGGACCGCGTCAACCATCGAGGGGAAGTAGGCGGACTGCGTCCGCCGCGCCGCCAACTCGCTCTCCGGTGGCTCCTTCGCCCCGACGTCCTTAGCCACTCCCTTGCCTTTGCCAGTTTTGGGTGCCATGGCAGCTGCGAGAGGCGAGGGATGAAGGGCGACGAAGGCGCGGCGGCGGCGAGCAAAGGCAAGAGCATGAGAGGGAGGAAGAAGGGACGGCGGTTTCGACATTGGAGAAGGTACGTAGGGTAAATGAGCAGCGCGCCTGCGGTTATTCCTTTTTATGGGGAAGGCGCGGGCCGCCTCTTTACCATTTACTGTGATGTGACGCATGCGTGCGGGAACCTCCCCACGCATGCCCCCCACGTCACGCACGACCCTCCACGACGCGCATTCAATGCGGGTCGTGGGGAAGCGCAAGCGAGCGAAGAAGTTACCACGGTAAATATCCGCCCCGCCTGCCCGCGCACAGTTCTCGGCCTGGCCCAACAACGTGTCGCGCTTATGTGTGGCCCAGGCCCGGGGGCTCCTATCGGTGTACAAAAGTAGGGGCTCTCCTTTTTACCCATTTACTTGTGCACGGGCAGTCGGAGCCGCGCCCACGGCCACACCAAGCAGGGCAGAGGAGGAAAGCCGGAGCACAAGGCAACCAAAGCAACGCCAAGACCAAGAGACACGAAGAGCAAGGGGGCGACGTGGACTCCCCCAGCAAGAGCCTTGCCGGGGCAACTTGCCCGACGCCAGCAGAGTGTGCCACCCTTGAGCCCACGGGTTCCAACACCACCAACAAACCACATTGGAACCAAGGCTCGGGAGGCACCTCTGTGGTGGCATGCAGATCTTCGTGAAGATCATAAACACACAAGATGAGATGAGGGCCAGAAGACGACGACCCTCGGCGAGATCCTTGCCGAGGAGATCCACGAGACCCCCGGCAAGACCCTTGCCGGGGACGACCACGGTGCCGCGGCAAGGGCCTTGCCGAGGACACTTACGGGGCCACGGCCAGGCCCACGTCTGCCAAGACTACACCGACGCTCCCCTGCAGCTGCTAGCTCAACCAGCTGGGCAGGCACCTGCGTGGCAGCGTGCGGCCTCTACGCCGACTCAGCTAGCACCTGGGTGGTAGCATGCAAATCTTTGTGAAGATTCCGCCACCGCGCAAGCCCAGCAGCCAGTCAATGTGGCCCTACAACGCCTCGTTAGCTCGGACGCGCGTCGCAGCCAGGCGAGGCGGTGACAGCTGGCACGAGCTTCCTTGCCGTCCCCGATAAAGCAAGAGGGGCACGTCGGCAGCGCATTAAATGCGTTTGTCCGACGGTGCTAGAGGATAGACTCATCCACTGTACACCTTTCCACCTCCCGTGTGCCACTGTGGCAACCCCTTTTGTCTATAAAAGGAGGCCCGAGGCGACCAGGAGAAGGATTCGGACCTTTTGGACTAGGGACACACCGTAGCTAGTTCAAGAACTCAAGAACACTCAAATACATACACCAAAGCAGGACTAGGGTATTACGCATCTCCGCGGCCCGAACCTGGGTAAACAATCTGTGTGCTTCCTGTCAGACCCGCTCTTTTCACAACCCCGTGCCCGCCAACCGTAGAAGGGATCCCAGTGATCCCATAGGTGTCGTTCCCACCGACATCTTACAAAACCCTAGCAATCTCGGAGTCACCGAACTGTGTCTCGGTCTGACCGATTTCACAAGTTTAGACTCCAAAGTTGCTTCGGTGTCACCGAGTTTAACAAATCGGTAGCTCCAAAATGCTTTCTGTGGAAAACTAAAACTAAGTTTTTGACTGATCTGTTTTGCAAAATCTCTGGACTTTGTGATGCTCATCCACTCTATCTCATCTATAACTAATCACAGGGTCAACTGTTAGTTTGCAGTGCCAGAATGTCTGATCAGAGTGATAGCCAGAATAGGTCTGAAGAGCAGGTAAATCTGAGTGAGGACACTAGTCCCTCTAGCAGTTATGATGAAGGCAGCAGAAGTACTCCTAGCAATTTGCCTAAGGCTGCTACTAGGCAAAGGAGGAAGAAACATTCTGATTTTGAAGATGAAGATTATGTGGCTGCTGAGGAGGAAGTCAACTCCAAGAATAAGAAGGTTGTCAAGAAGGAATTTGGAATAGCTACTTCTTCAAAGCCTGGTCTGAATAAGAGGGCTCCTGCAAAAGGAGTGCCCATGTCTAAAGCCGGATCCTCAACTTAGGAAACAATTGAGTTCACACTTGAACCAAAGGAGGCTGGTGAGTGCAAGAAGAGAAAGGAGAGGGTCAAGAAGACCATGGCCAGAGTTATTGGAAGATCCTCTATGATGAAAGACCCAACTAAGGATGAAGAGGAAGAGGATGCTGCACCAACACCTAAAGCTCAAAAGCTGATGGGGGATGCCATCAAGTCTGGGGCTGCCCCTTCTAAGCCCAAGACTGCCCCAAAGCTTCTGCTCCAGCCCCCAAGACTGCACCAAAGAGGAGCACAAGGAACATACCAGCTGCTGAAAAAACAAGGCCCCAGTGCCTGAGATTGAAGAAGAAGAAGATGTTGAAGCCCAAGTACTTAGGAAGTTAAAGCCAAAGATCCCTGACCATGATGACAATCATCCAGTGGCTGAGAACATGAAAATCAGAAAGGATGCAGGACTCAAATTATGGAGACAATCAAATCCATATGCTGTGAGGAGAAGGACGGATGTGGACTATAGATTTCACACCAAGGAGCAAGAGAGCCTGGAGAGGATCATTGAACAAAAGTTCTATGATTTAGACTTGAAGGTGACTGAGATGCAAACAGCTGTTGAGCAACTCCAGGAGAGAAGTTGAGGAGAGGAAAGGGAAAGCTACCACAAATGCCTTTCAGAGAGTGCCTAGGGCACATAGATCTGCAGCAGTGCCTGTGACACACACAAGAGCTACTACATCAGCACCTGTAGCCACAGCATCCGTAGCTCCTCCAGTTGCCACTCCACCAGCCCCAACAACTTCTACAGATGCATTCATCCTTGGAGTCCTCTCAACGCCACCTCCCGAAGATCAAGCCTAGAGAGACGCATAGCACTATGCATTTTCGAGCTTTTTGGTAACTTATTGCCAAAGGGGGAGAAAGTGTATAGATCGTGTATAGATCATAGGCTTCGAGAGAGAGAACTTTGCTTCTTTTTGCTATCTCTTGTTTGATACTTATTTGTTTGCTTGCCTGGTTGATACTCTATGTTTATGTGTGTCAGATACTTGTATGGTCATGTGTTTGATCATATCATACGTTAATGCTTGTGCTTGAATGATGCTATTATTTATCTCTCATGTATGATCATTCACTTTGCCTTGGTGATGAGTGCATATTTTATTTACTATCATTTTGAGAGCTCCACCAAGATGTATGTGACATGGAAGAGTAACCCATGTTCCTAATCGATTGTGCATTTGCATTCAAAAAGCAAATTTTAAATAATGCACAAATTTAGGGGGAGCTCTTACTTATCACATACTTCTCAAAGCGACGATGTATTACATTCTTATTATCATTTGTCGACGCTTTGATCTATATGTTGTCATCAATTACCAAAAAGGGGGAGAATGAAAGTGCAACTAATCCCTGGGTGGTTTTGGTAATTCTTAACAACATATAACTCATTGAACTAACACTCTTTCAAGATGATCATCTCCGAAAGTTCATTGATTGGCATGGCATGGACTAGGAATGTGGACCCCTCAAAATGCTAAGGACACATATTGGCTCAAGCTCAAGACTCTACATTTTCATTTTAGTGATCCAAGATCACATTGAGTCCATAGGAAAAGCCAATACTATTAAAAGGGGATGAGGTGTTGCTTAATGGCTTGCTTGCTCAAAATGCTTAGTGATATGCTCCAAAATCCCTCAACCACTTTCTCATATCCACATATGTCCCAAACCAAAAGTCAAACTCGGCCCCACAGATTTGATCTATCCGGCGCCACCGAGTTCACTTGACATAGCCATAGCCAGAAACCCTAATCAGTTCGGTCTCACCGATAGGGATCTCGGTCTCACCGAGATGGGATTGTAAACTCTCTGTTTCCCTTCGTAACGTTTTGGTTTAACTGAGATGAGCGATCGGTCCCACCGAGTTCGCATTGCAAACTCTTTGTTTCCTTTTCGTAACGTTTCGGTCCCACCGAAATGAGAGAATCGGTCCCACCGAGTTTGCCTGACCAACTCTCTGTTTGCCTATTACAGAAATCGGTCTCACCGAGATTACGTTATGCCCTAACCCTAATGAAATCGGTCCCACCGAGTTGACCTGTCAGTCCCACCGAAAATCCTAACGTTCACATTTGAACTAAATCGGTTTAACCGAGTTTCACTATTCGGTCCCACCGAGTTTGCTAATTTGTGTGTAACGGTTAGATTTTGTGTGGAGGCTATATATACCCCTCCACCCATTCTTCATTCATGAAGAAAGCCATCAGAACGTGCCTACACTTCCAGCATTCATTTTCTGAGAGAGAACCACCTACTCATGTGTTGAGACCAAGATATTCCAATCCAACCACAAGAATCTTGATCTCTAGCCTTCCCCAAGTTGCTTTCCACTCAAATCATCTTTCCACCAAATCCAAATATGTGAGAGGAAGTTGAGTGTTGGGGAGACTATCATTTGAAGCACAAGAGCAAGGAGTTCATCATCAACACAACATCGATTAGCTTTTGGAGAGTGGTGTCTCCTAGATTGGTTAGGTGTCACTTGGGAGCCTTCGTCAAGATTGTGGAGTTGAACCAAGGAGTTTGTACGGGCAAGGAGATCGCCTACTTTGTGAAGATCTACCCTAGTGAGGCAAGTCCTTCGTGGGCAATGGCCATGGTGGGATAGACAAGGTTGGTTCTTTGTGGACCCTTCGTGGGTGGAGCCCTCCGTGGACTCGAGCAACCGTTACCCTTCGTGAGTTGAAGTCTCCATCAACGTGGATGTACGATAGCACCACCTATCGGAACCACGCCAAAAATCTCCGTGTCTAAATTGCGTTGGATCCCTCCAAACTCGTCCCCTTTACCTTCAGATGCAATGATTTACATTCCACTGCTATACTCTTAGAATTGCATGTGTAGGTTGATTGCTTGACTTGTGATAAGTTGCTAAACTCTGCCAAGACTTAAAATTGGGAAAAGGCTAGATTTTTATTTTGTCAAGTAGTCTAATCACCCCCCCCCTCTAGACATACTTTCGATCCTACTCTATTTCATTAGATCATTTGACTTTTGAGAACTCATATAGAAATAGAGTAAACCATATGAATTGGATACAAATGCATGTGCAAAACAGAAGACTGTGAAGCATATTGTTTTGATAAACAATACTTTTATTAATTCAAACTGTAGCATCAAGCGGAAACAAAGTATGATGCGTAGTGCCAGCCCCTGTATAGTTAAGATGCACATAGTGACACACCAACAGTCTAACAAAATGATAAAAACCGACATATCGGCAATAGTAAAGTCATATATGACCGACACTATGCCTATGTCGAAGGAGGTGGTGGACCGTTCTGGAGATTATGTTGCCACCATGTTGGATAAGAACCTCCCTGGCCACCCGCTCCAACTGCATACACCACCTTAAATAGTGGTTGATACTCCGTTCGATATACCGTAGACCACTTATGAAGCCAGTGTGTACATTGAAAAATAACCTGTAACGGAGAATAGTTTTTGCCATTGAAAACAAAATCATTTGTACAATGCCAAAGCGACCATAGTAAGACATACACTCCCACCCTTATGAGCGTTGTAAATCTATTTGAAATTCAGTCTAACCACTGACCAAAAATATTGAAAACACTTGTGGTCGGGTACAAATTGGACGCTATTTCGATGACTGACCACGTAAAACGCGCAGACTTGCACTGGAATAAGAGGTGTTTGATTGTCTCATCGTGAGTACAAAAGCTACAGTTCTTGCTTCCTTATCAATTGCAACGTGCGAGGTTGTCTTTCTTAGCACAACTCCCCTCCGAAGATACCACATGAAAAATTTAACTTTCAGTGGAATCTTCGACTTCTAATTTTTCATGTTATTATCCACTCACACCTCTAAATGCGTAAGCGCACGATACGTAGAGTCGACAGTGAAGGACCCAAATGTAGTGAGATTCCAGTGAAACACATCTAGTCCTTGTGTTAGGTTAATCGATTCCAAACGGGAAACTAGATTTTGCCATGACATAGGACATGGGCAATCAAATCCCGCCCGAATGAAATATCTGACGAGAATGAACTAAGAACATGTGCAAAAGTATCATTTTTATTGCGTACAATCCAGTACAAAGATGGATATTGTTCCCGGAGACTGGCCTAGCCACTTATCCTCCCAAAAACGAATCTCTGGACCGTCTTTTATCGCGAAAGATCCATAGCAGAATTATTTTTTCTTTGCTGCCATTAGACCAGCCCAAAAGTGTGAATCACAGGTTTTCAATAGGCCCGCGACACAACTTTTTGGCTTGGATACTTACTGCACAACAAGGTTTGCCAAACACCACCCTCAGTTTGAAGAACCATTTACTAAGTAAGACATTATTCTTGACCTACAGATCATAAAGCATAGGACTTCTAAAACACGAGTGTTTGATTTGCATGAGTTTTGTAGTTTTGGATGTTTGATTCACATGAATAGGAAAAACACACGAGTCCTCATAAGGAAGGTCAAATATAAGTTGAACCCCATGGCAAGAAAATATGAAAAGAGGTCCGAGTGATTTGTCAAAATCCTACAATTTTCCACAGAATCTGGTTTCAAAGATTCTTTCCCCTTTGTTTTTTCCTTTTGTACATTGAATTAGCTGGATAAACAATGCCACCAAATGGCGAAAGAATCATGTTCATCGGCATATTTTGTCTAATAGAGAAATGTGTCGACCAATATTTTGTGGTTATGTGATCAAAATCACAATCATAAGCAATATTTTATAAATCTATCAACATCAATTTTAAGCTAGATAAATCCATACATTAACAAAGTAATTGTTTGTCAAAGCCTTATCTTAACGAATGAAAATACATCATACATTTTGACGCAGGAGGATTATCTAACATGAAATGATATTAGCTTTGGTTTTTTGGTTACATCAGTTATATATAGAGCATATAATATAAATTATTCATATACATGATTCACTCCACTAAGCGCCAGTTTGTTAGTTTCTCATGTTCCAAAATTTGTCAGAACATGGAAAGTGAGAAATGGAAGTTATGCCATTGGTGAAAATGAGAGAACATGAACAGAAATATTTGGATTGCATGGAATGAATTAATAACATATTTTTTTCCTTAAAAGAGCTGCGTGCCTTAGTTATCAAAAAACAAATAAAAAGTTCCATGAGACCAAGGCAACGAGAACTTTCTTATATTATGAAATATATCATGTAATGGGATTTTTTTTGCGGGGGTAATGGGAAATATTTGATAATTTCCTATATATACAATCCCACAAAACAAACAACTTTATACAAAAAATTCGCCAAGATTCCAATCTCCCAAATTCCTAGACACTCAGAGTCAAGAAGAGCATAATATTGCTACCATCAAATAAAAAAGATGCCATAATTAATCTTGAGATAATTAGGTGCAGCCCCCGAGGTTGGAGAAGCAGGGACAATGATCTTTTTCACCTTTGCTACCCAGTTGAGCCACTTCTATCAGCTTTCACTAGTAGAAAAAGAGGCTTCCATACGCCCCCATTAGTCCCCAAAATAATCAAACCGCGACCAAAGGGGTCTTTAGTCGCGGTTCGGGAGGAGACCCGCGACCAACTATCTGGGCCCAGCGCGCTCGGTCGACAGCTGGCGGACGGGAGGGGCTTTAGTCCCGGTTGGCCTGGCCAACCGGGACTAAAGGTCCTCCGGCTGGCCCGAAGGCCTTTAGTCGCGATTGGCCAGACCAACCGGGACTAAAGGTTAGTCCCGGTTGGTCTGGCCAACCGCGACTAATGGCCCGAACCTTTAGTCGCGGTTGGCCAGACCAACCGGGACTAAAGGTTAGACCTTTAGTCCCGGTTGGTCTGGCCAACCGCGACTAATGGGATTTGAGGCCTCATTTTCAAACTCTACCCCCCCCCCCCCCCCCCCCCGTGGATCGCCTTTTCAGTTTTAGAAAAAACAAAAGAAAATGATGGAAATGTCAAAAAATAAAATAAAATAAGTTTCCCATGTGATATGTGGTCTAGTTGTTGGGAAAATTAACAAATATGAATTTCGACTTTATTTGCAAAATCTCTCTGGAATTTCTTAAAATGGGCATAACTTTTGCATAAATTTTCAAAAAGTTTTTTATATGAAAAATCATCTACTCGAAAAGTTTCTTAAAATGGGAACCCCGTTAAACATTTTCAAAATCCTCAAAAACCTAACAGAAAAAAGATACAGGGCTTTTAAGATCTGGAGAGGCAAAAAAATTCAAAAAATTTCAAATTGTGGTCAAACTGTGATCAAACAATGGTCAAACTAATTATTCTAGAATATTAGTGTTACTAAATAATTATTTCAGTTTTTTTAAAACTTTGGTCAAATCTGGTCAAACTGTGGTCAAACAGTGGTCAAACAATGGTCAAACTAATTATTCCAGAAATATTAGTGTTAGTAAATAATTATTGTTTTTTAAAACAATAGTTTCAAACTCAAACAGTGAAATGTGTCACTTCATGCTCAAGCTAAATTCCTGAGGTTAATAGAATTGACATCCTACTATTGTCAGGAAAACAACAAGTGCAGACTTGGAAACGAGGGAGAATAGAACCCGGAAGTTAAGCGTGCTCAGGTTGGAGTAGTGAGAGGATGGGTGACCGTCCGGGAAGTTAGATGATTTGAAATGATGAGGGGTGATTAGAGATTAGAGGATAAATTGAGCAGTGATGAGGGATGGTGATTAGAGATTAGAGGTTAAAATAATTCAGAAATTTGAAAATAAAAAAAAATTAAAAAAATTCGCAAAGAAACCAGGTTTAGGGGGGCTAAAACCCTAAACCTGCGGAGGAGGCCTTTAGTCCCGGTTAGCCACGAGAACCGGGACTAAAGGTCCTCCGCCCCGACGGACCCCTGGCGCCCACGTGGACGGGCCTTTAGTCCCGGTTAGCCACGAGAACCGGGACTAAAGCCTTTAGTCGCGGTTTGTAAGAGGCGCGACTAAAGGGGGGTCTTTAGTCGCGCATATTTAGTCCCGGTTGCACAACCCGGACTAAAGGCCTTTGCGAATCGGGACTAAAGGCTCATTTTCTACCGGTGTTTCCATTAAAAAAGGCCACTCCACAAAAACAGAAAACAAAAAGGCCACTTGTATCGGTGGTGCACAAGCAACCAAATGTATAAACTACTGTCATGAGCAGCCAATAACAAAACAAGAAGAACGATATAAACGAGCACCATCAGATAGGACCTACCCATGCGACAATATGACGTCATTTGATTGCAACTGCGGCATGCATGCGGCTCTACTTTTCAATTCCTGGCCCACGGAGGGACGGTGGTATCCCAGCCCATCAGGGTTCAACTCCTGATGCTTGCATTTATTCCTGAATTTATTTCAGGATTTCTGGCGATGCGCGGAGGAGACGTTTCCGTCGACGACGAGGAGCCTACGGTGACTTCGTAAATTTCAAGATGATATGCCGGCTCAGTCTTGCAAAAGTGCTCATAGGGGTAGGATGTGTGTGTGCGTTCATAGGGATGAATGTATGCACGTGTATATAAGCGCTTGCGTTTGTACTATATTAAAAAAATAAATTCCCGATTCCCGTAGATCCCCTAGCTATATATAGCTTGTGACATGTTTCCAGAGACAGTCGGTCACTAGCTTTTCACGTGGAGTCGACGAGTACGCTGTCACCGGGACAGTGACTGCGACGACAAATTGACGGCGAAAGAATTCCTGCTTAATTATCTATACGTAGCCGCCGCCGTACGCACAGTATTTAGACACATCATCAACCACGATCCTCACGTGGTTTAATTTGCACCGTGCCGTTTAGAACGTGCATTCGTAACAATCAAAG
This sequence comes from Triticum aestivum, assembly GCF_018294505.1. Lineage (NCBI taxonomy): Eukaryota > Viridiplantae > Streptophyta > Magnoliopsida > Poales > Poaceae > Triticum > Triticum aestivum. The sequence continues at coordinate 474,847,177 of NC_057805.1, read as the reverse complement.
GAGAGGTGGATCACTTACTGCCGCAAGGCTAATTAAAAATTTATATTGAAATTTCATGTGTTTCAGTTGTACATATATCTCATACCACTCGGTCTATAGGGCTTTTAAATATAGTTTACATACACAATAATCCTAATTTTAAGCCTCACAAAATTCCAGTAACTTTTGGAATATCTGATATACACTAGATGCGCTATGGCCCTTGGCGGAGGGAGGGTATGTTACTCCCTCCCTTCCGGTTTGTTTTTCTCGAAAAGGAGGTTGAAACCCTTGGCCTCTCCATCCAAGGATGGACACAATCATCTTTATTATATTGTTCAACAGAGTCTGACCAAACAATTACATGGATCAATCAAAAGCTACCTTCCTGACGATCTTTGTCGCTAAACCTATAAGTTTGATGATGTGCCCTAACCTCACACCAGAGCACACTATCTAATCCGGTGGTCTCACCAAACCGCCCCATGACGAGCCGGGAGCATCAACCGGTCTAACAGATCCTCGGTACGCACCACATGCGCACACTCTTGAATCCGCCGCCGCCATCTTTCGCCGTCCCATCTTCAGAAGAGATCAACGCATTGACCTTGCCAGGCCCAACTGCCGTCAACACCACCACGACGGCAGACAAGCCACCTTCCTGTGCGCTTCCATCGCTGAGACTCCACTACGCAATGCCGCCGAGACCTGCCGTTGTCGATGCGGTAGATGCAACACAGCTCCACCTCTAGCCCCCCAGCCAACACCTTCTCCAAAATGATGCCCCCCAGGAGGGAGAATGAGACTGAAGGCACCATCATCATCCGATTCGGGAGACCCATATCTAGGGTTTCCCCTGGAGCAGCCGGAGCAAGGTGACGATGAGGCCTTCGACAAGGAAACGGTGCCTAACACGCAATCATCGTTCGCCATGGACGAAATCGGCACAGTTATCACCGACAGTCACGCCACTTCAAACCAGAAGCTGGTTGGATCCATTCGAAGTTGCGCCGTGGAGGCGCATGCAACCGCTAAAACGACGGTGGAGAACTCCAGCAACCCTCGCTGGCCCCACTATGCGCCACCGGCCGGCCACAAGCCAGGCCGACGATGGATCTACGAGGGAATCAGATCTACCATACACCACCACCAACAATTGCCAGAGAAGCATGCCAGAGCTCTTGACATGCCATGGAGGCGACGGCCGCAACCGGACAACCAGGGGCCACCGCCCTTGCCGCCGCGCATGATCTTCCCGCTGGCACCGCCCTAACCGCACCAGTGGGCCATCGCCGCGACCAGCCATCTAGTCACCTTCGGCGCTGGGCCCGCTGCCTCCGCGGCCAACACCGCAGGCAGTGGCAGAAGGGGGCCTTGAGATCAACGAATTTTGGCGGCCTAGAGTTGGGCCCCTGGCGTTGCCCTAGGGAGAGACGCGAGGGGTACACTTGGGAGGAGTAGGAGATCGGGGGGAGGGTGGCGGCGGGAGTAGGAGGTCGGGGGAAGCCCTTCCAGTTTGTTAGGTTCGTCTAAAAAATTAGAAATTTCCTGCATGTAAGGCTCATTGTCTTAGGAAAAGGCAAATATAGCCATGTCTATATGAACTTTTGTCAAATTATGGTTCCCAATGTAAAATCGGCCAATGCATGGAGGAGAGAAAGGGCCATGCATATAGCATTAGTATGGCATCTAGCACTTAACTAGGTCCTGCTTGGTTGGTGTTAATTGTAAGTTGGACCTAATAAACCGAAAATGGGGGAATCCGTCAGATGCCAAATTTGAAAGATATATGTCACTATTTTTATGACCAAGAATACGTATGTTGCATTTTTGAAAAAGCGACATTTGAAGTCTCTCGATATGTTTACTCATAGTTTAATCTTATAATTATATTCTTTCACATTCTAGTAAAATTGTATTTTGAAATTACCATAATATTTTATGATAAGTATACTATGGGGGTAGCAGAACTATGGCCTTCTACAAGGTGTGGCAGATAGCGGAGCTATAATGCTATTTGTCTTTTTCCTCACCCAACGAGTCTCCTTGTCGATTTCTATTAAAGAAACCAACATCAACTTTTACACTTCGAAAACAAAAACTACGGAAATATAAAAAAGGAAGCATTTCCAAATGCTATTATATCTATAACAAAGACAATAAGTACAGAAAAAAAAAATCCAAATTCCGTTTTTACAAAACTCGTGAACCAAATCTACACAAGATCAAGTTGCCAAAAGAGAGCCCTAGCCAAGCTCCGTCGTAGAGTAATCCTCTGTCTCGTTGGATTCCCGCTATGACTCCTCGCGTAGGTCTCCTGTAGCACCATCTTGATCTTCATGATCCCCTCCTCAGCTTTTACTTGCTCTCGTCTTTTCCGCAAGATTCTCCAATCTTTCGCATAATATGACATAAGTTTTAGATCACAACAACCGGATCACTAGGATTTTTATTATAAAAAACAAGCCGCATTTCTAGTTTTTCACATAGTCCGTCATACTGCTACTCCCCCACAGAGCACCAATTTTCTCTGTGCTATCGGAAAAGAGTTAAGCCACCCCAACCAAGATCTTTAAGGCCTCCCACTATTGGGCATTTTCTCCCCCACAAAGTTCTCATCAAACCAATGCACACCCATCTTTCAATTTTTGACTATTCGGACTATAAATTTCTTTGAGAAGGTGAAGTTATAAAGTCTTGGGATTTTCTATACTAAATATGTATTATTAATCCATATATCCTCCCAAAACAGAGTTAGCCCCACCGCCTAAAAACCTCTTGGTAAACTTCTGAAAAATATGGTTCATATTCGTCAGACTGACAAAAGAGTTAGCCCCTAATCCCAACTCTAATCCCTAGTAGGGTTTGATTCTGAAGGTTTTTTTTACAACAATTGCTGCAAGGTACCTTCAGTGTTTTCCAATTTTCAAAGCCTTTTGCATAGCCAGCTTTAATTCATGACTTGTAAATCAACAACCCCAAGGACTTTTGGTATGGACACAACATATGCCAGTTGATTAGGCGATACTTCATTTTATCATCCATCTCCCGCCACAACATTCTAACCCCGCAAGAGCGGAAAAGTAGGATCGCACAGGCGGTCAAGGAGGCGACGAGGGTTCCCTTGCGCGCCGCCGGTGACGCCGCCGGTTCCCTCTCTCTTCGTCGGCCGCTCCGGCGGCGGGAGGGAGGGGGGATCTCGGGTCTGTTCGCTAGGTGGGTGTGTGGTAGGGTTAGGGTTGAGGGAGACGCTGCCGAGGCCGTTGCGGTGGTGTCGCGTCGGAATAAGTTTCTCCAGGCTCCATTCGCGGTCAGGCGAGGCTTTTGCCTTCATCTAGGAGCCAGCGGAGTTGGGGATCCCCGGGTCTCGTCGAGGTCGCGGACTTTGGTGGCTGGAGGTCCATCAGCACTGGCCGTTTGGGTCCTCAGATGGGCGATGGATGCAGGGAGACGAAGACCCTTCTTCTTCCTTGTTGGTATGATTTGTTGCTGCTGTTCTTCTCCTTCCTCTGTGCTGATGCTGGTGGGAGATCCTGCTTTGTCCGGGCGGATGGCCCGGCCGCGGTGCTGGACCGGTCGGATGACTCGAGTTCTCTTCCTTCCGAAAGGGACACTTTTCGGGGTACTCAAAGCCAAAGATGGCGACGGCTGTTGCAGGTGTGTTGGATTGATGTCCATGCCCTCTCAGCGCTGGTGTCAAAAAAGAAGGAAGCAGCGTGGCGGGAATTGTATCGTGGTTGAAGATGATTGTCGGAGTAATGGGCCACGGGTAGCCCAACCCGAGTCCCAGAACCTTTCCAGACATCGGGGCCGGCTGCGCCCCTTGAGACGTCAAGACGAAGCGCCGCCTTCTGGTGGCCGGCTGGCTGAACGGCCGACTGCCAGAAGACGGCCATGGTCAGGAAGGCGGCTCCAAGACGGGCGGACTCCTAGCAGGCGGCCTCCAGAGAGGCCGGCTCCTAGCAGTCGGCCCATGGCGCCCTCAAAGTCTGCGCCCCCATTAAGAAGACGAGACAGGGTGAGGCTACAGTATAGCCCATCACCCCCGTATCCAGGGCCGGGCGTGGCCACAGTGCTTCATACATGCGGAGATCTCCGCCCGGCGCAACACTGTTGCCACTCCGCCCCTGACGTCACCCCTATCAGGAGGAGCCCTGCTCCCACGACCGCCTGTCGGTACGGCCTGAAGACGGCAGGCCCTACCAGGCAGCGAGAGCCCGGAAGACGGCGGAAGCCTCACCAGTCGGACCTGACGGAGGCCGGCTCCTAGCAGGCGGCCCGATCCTTCCTCGGAGCCCATGCACCATTAACCATATAAGACCCGGAGTGGCTACAGTGATCTCCCACCAGGCGGCGGGACTATAGCCATGCTCCCCTGACCAAGCCCGCGTCATTAGCATCACGGCTACAGTAATCAGCAGCCGGCAAGACCCGCGAGCGGCGGAAGCAGCATGTCGCCGTTGTACCAAACCAGTCAGCGGGGCCCACCAGGCGGCGGGCCCCAGCAGTCGGCGGAGAAGCCGGCGACCAGAGACACTGACAGCCGGGTCCTACACCCAAACGCCAGAAGGGCAGCCTCCTCCCAAACGCCAGAAGGGCAGCAAGCCCAATTGGTTACCCGCCTTCTCATACGAGCAGACTCTCGATGCACCCTGCAAGTTCCACAGCGGCGCGAAGCCGTCCAATCACACCACTTGGAAGTGCCACTGGCTCACCAGGATCGCCAAGGGCGACGAACTCCAGCCTCCTCCGCCTCCCGGCCCGCCGCCTCCTCCTCCTCAGCAGCCGGCGGTTCGGCCAGTCGGCGCTATACAAGATGAATACCCTGAGGAGCATGGGGCTTATGTCGTGTTCACCAGCGTGGCTGGCGACAGGCACAGCAGACGGCGTCAACAACAAGAAGTAAATGCAGTAGCATCAGAGGCCCTCGAGTTCATGCACTAGTCTGAGAAGCCCATCAGCTGGAGTAGAGCCGACCACCCGGAAGTGATGCCCAATCCCGGCTCTTATGCTCTGGTGTTGGATGCCACCTTTGCCACGGAGAGGCGAGCTGCTCGTTTCTCCCGAGTTCTGATAGATGGCGGCAACAGCATCAACATCCTGTACAAAGATACCATGGAGAAGTTGGGAATCAAGCAGAGACATCTTCAGCCCAGCCGAACTGTTTTCCATGGCATCGTTCCAGGCCTTTCCTGCTCACCAATCGGCAAGACCCAGATAGATGTCCTCTTTGGGGACAAAAATCATTTCTGCCGAGAGCCAGTCTGGTTTGAGGTGGTGGGCCTAGGGAGCCCCTATCATGCATTGCTTGGCCGGCCTGCTCTGGCCAAGTTCATGGCGGCCCCCACTATGCTTACCTGAAGATGAAGATGCCGACTTCCAAGGGAATCCTGACCATAGCAGGAGACTACAAGAAGTCGTCCGCCTGCGCAGCAGAGAGCAGCCAGTTAGCCGAGTCCCTCATGGTCGCAGCTGAGAAGCGGCTCCTTGACCGGGTTGTGGCGATGGCCGGCAAGCAGCCGGAAATGTCACCCAACCCCAAGGAGTCGGAAGCTGAGCGCTCGTTCAAGCCGGCGAAGGAGACGAAGAAGATACCCTTGGACTCGGAGCACCCGGAGAGGCATGTTGTCATAGGTGCAAACCTTGACAGCAAATAGGAAGGCGAGCTCGTCGATTTCCTCCACGAGAATCGGGGCATCTTTGCATGGTCTCCCAAGGACATGCCGGGTGTTCCGACGGATTTCGCCGAGCACAAGCTACATGTCCGGTCTGATGCCAAGCCAGTCAGGCAGCCCTTGCGCCGCTTGTCGGAAGAGAAAAGAAGAGTTGTTGGAGAAGTGATAGCCCGGCTTCTAGCAGCCGGCTTCATCATGGAGGTGTTCTTTCCAGAGTGGCTAGCCAACCCAGTCCTTGTACTAAAGAAGAACAAGCAGTGGCGCATGTGTATTGATTACACCAGCCTCAACAAAGCATGCCCCAAAGACCCATTTGCCTTGCCAAGAATCGACCAAGTGATTGACTCCACAGCCGGATGCGAGCTGTTGAGTTTTTTGGATGCGTACTCAGGATACCATCAGATCAAGCTGAACCCGGCCGACAGGCTAAAGACCGCCTTCATCACGCCATTCGAAGCTTTCTGCTACCTGACCATGACGTTCGGCTTGAGAAATGCCGGCACCACGTTTTAGCGTTGCATGCAGACGTGTCTCCTCAAGCAACTCGGCAGAAACGCCCACGTCTATGTGGACGACGTCGTGGTGAAGACGGAGAAGCGTGGAACGCTGCTAGAGGACCTCAAGGAGAGCTTTGAAAACTTGCGCCGATTCCAGATCAAGCTCAACCCGGAGAAATGCGTCTTTGGAGTACCAGCCGGCCAGCTTATTGGCTTCCTGATCTTAGAGCGCGGCATAGAATGAAACCCTGTGAAGATCAAGGCCATCGAGAGGATGGAGGTGCCCACCCGACTGCTGGACGTGCAAAAATTTACCGGCTGCTTGGCATCCATTAGCCGCTTCATCTGTCAGCTGGGTGAGAAGGCTCTCCCCCTGTACCAGCTCATGAAGAAGACCACTTTTTTCGAGTGGAACGACAAGGCGGATGAAGCTTTTCTCCAGATCAAGAAGATGTTTACCACTCCGCCTGTCCTGGCGGCTCCAACTCCTAAGGAGCCCATGCTCCTCTACATCGCCGCCACCAGCCGGTGGTCAGCACAGTCATAGTGGTGGAACGCAAGGAAGAAGGCAAAGCACTACCAGTCCAGAGGCCGGTGTATTACCTGAGTGAAATGTTGTCCGCCTCCAAGCAAAACTACCCCCACTACCAGAAGATATGCTACGGCGTGCACTTTGCCGCCAAGAAGCTGAAGCCATACTTCCAAGAGCACCCAATCACTGTGGTCTGCACAGCTCCACTTGCCGAGATCATTGGAAGCCGAGATGCCTCAGGCCGAGTGGCCAAATGGGCCATAGATTTGGCCCCCTACACCATCCACTACCAGCCTCGCACCGCAATCAAGTCACAAGCACTGGCCGACTTCCTCGTCGACTGGGCCGAGACCCAGTACCTGCAGCCAGCGCCAGACTCTACCCATTGGCGAATGCACTTTGATGGTTCCAAGATGCGCACCGGTTTGGGAGCCGGCATCGTCCTCACCTCTCCCAAAGGTGACAAGCTCAGATATGTGCTGCAAGTCCATTTTGCCGCCTCTAACAGCGTTGCTGAATACGAAGCACTCATTCACGGGCTCCGGCTTGCCAAGGAACTCGGCATTCGCCGGATCCTGTGTTATGGAGATTCCGACTTGGTGGTCCAGCAGTCGTCAGGCGATTGGGACACCAAGGATGCAAATATGGCCAGCTACCGCTTCCTCGTTCAGCAACTCAGTGGATACTTTGAAGGATGCGAGTTCCTCCATGTGCCAAGAAATGACAATGAGCAAGCTGATGCCTTGGCAGGGATCGGCTCCACCCGGCAAGCAATACCAGCCGGCGTCGCCCTGCAACGCCTCCTCAAGCCGTCTGTCAAGCCGTCACCAGAATCAGACTCCATCTTTGTGCCGGCTCCTCCTGAAGCAGTCGGATCTGACTCAAGGACCCCAGCAGCCGGCGCGGGGACTTCGGCAGGCGGCTCGGGGACTGCAGCAGTCGCACCCGGCCCGGGGACTGCAGCAGTCGGCCCGGGGACTTCATCGACACAGCAAGCGGCAGCCGACTCCAACCCGCCGCCTCCCGGCCCAACCGCCCTCGTGCAAGTAGCAGTCCTAGCAGTTGAAGAAATTGCAGCACCTTCGTGGGCTCAACCCATCCTCCACCTTCTGGTGAATAAAGAGCTGCCGACTGATGAGATCTCGGCCCGACAGGTGCAGCGTCGGGCAGCAGCATACACCATCGTCAACAGAGAACTTGTGAGGCGCAGTGTCACTGGTGTTTACCAGCGCTGCGTAGAGCCGGAGCAAGGCCAAGCAATCCTCAAAGATATCCATCAAGGCGAGTGTGGTCACCACGCGGCTTCAAGAGCACTTGTTGCCAAAGCTTTTCGCCACCGTTTTTTCTGGCCGGCTGCTCTAGAAGACGCCAAAGACCTGGTCCAGAAATGCAAAGGGTGCCAGAAGTTCCGCTCAAAGCCACATCAGCCGGCTTCCGCACTCAAGACCATCCCCATTGCCTGGCCCTTTGTCGTCTGGGGCCTGGACATGGTGGGACCAAGACAGCACGCGGCGGCATGACTCATCTGCTTGTCGCGGTGGACAAGTTCACCAAGTGGATAGAAGCAAAGCCAATTAAGAAGTTGAATGGTCCGACTGCTGTGACTTTCATCTCCGACATCACCATCCGGTATGGCATACCACACAGCATCATCACCGACAACGGCACAAACTTTGCCAAAGGTGCCTTGGTCTGTTTCTGCGCGACGCAGGGCATCTGACTAGACCTAGCGTCCGTTGCCCATCCGCAGTCAAACGGCCAGGTGGAGCGGGCAAACATCCTCATTTTGTCTGGCATCAAGCCCCGGCTGTTCGAGCCTCTGGAGCGTTCGGCCGGCTGTTGGCTCGATGAGCTGCCGGCCGTTCTCTGGAGCCTGCGCACAACTCCGAACAAGTCAACCGGCTTCACGCCTTTCTTCCTCGTCTACGGTGCCGAAGCCGTCATCCCGACGGACAAAGAATTCGACTCCCCTCGAGTCACCATGTACACCGCAGAGGAGGCAAGAGAAGCACGAGAAGACGGCGTTGATCTACTGGAAGAGGGCCGGCTGTTGGCACTCAGCCGGTCCACCATCTACCAGCAGAGCGTGCGTCGATACTACAACCGGAAGGTCAAGCCAAGATCCTTCCAAGAGGGAGACCTTGTGCTCCAGCTGATCCAGCGAACAGCCGGCCAGCACAAGCTCTCGGCACCTTGGGAGGGCCCCTTCATCATCAGCAAGGTGCTGGGCAACGACTCCTACTACCTGATCGATGCTCAGAAGCCTCGAGCACGCAAAAGAGACGACTCCGGCAAGGAGACGGAGCGACCGTGGAATGCAAACCTCCTCCGAAGGTTTTACTGTTGATGCGGTATGTACCATGCCAACTTTTGTATTAAGTACGAAGACTCCGGGTCCCCCGAGAAGAGCTCGGGGACTGCCCTCTTTTGTCTATATGATAAGTATTATGCCTATCGATGTGTTATTTCATTTAGTCCGCCTGGCATCGGGTTCGACAAGTCGACCCGGGGACTCGCCACCTTGTACTATGTAATGCTTCCTGCAGCTGGACAAGTAATGTGTTGGCACTTAAGCTTTCTCCTGCCAGAAGCCACAGCTCGCAGAGCGACTGTTCAGTCTACAGGAGTTAAGGCAGAAAGGGTGTCTGCATGAAAAATGGCTAAGGACCCAAAGCGTACACATAGTCCAAGCCGGTTTCCTGCTTCGCCGACCGGTTGCTGAGCAGCCGGCCGGCTTCTACTTAACTTGCTAGAAAACTCTAATCGGCTAAGTACTTACCTCCCCGGGAGTGGCTAAGTACTTGACCCAGCCACAGTCCGCAGAGCGGCTGTTCGGCTGGCAAGACGGCAACCGAGGGAAGGCGGCAAAGGAAAAAGGCCAAAGAGTAGAAAGCAAGGAAAGATAGAACTCGGCAAAAAAATTACATATCAAAAGGCCCTTGGCCGACATTCAACAAGAGTTTGAAATACACCCCGCGGGTGGAATTGTGCGAAGCTAACGAAGTTTGTCGAGACTGATAAGCAGGTAGAAACAAAAGGTAAAACGGCAGCCTAGGAAGCAGCAGACGGGTTCGGCGGAACGATGGAGTCGGTGGTGCCGGTTGGTGGTGCGGCCGGCTGGTCGGTCTCCGCTTGGTCGCCTTCAGCAACAGCCGGCTCGCTCGGGCGTGGCTCGTTGCTGGAGGCGCGGTCGAGCTGAGGCTGGCCGTCCACTCCGACCTCTGGCGCCCCCTCTTCACTTTCCTCCTCCTCCCTGCCTTCTCCCTCGTTGCTGGAGTCTATCACTTCGGCCGAGTCCTCGCCATCCTCGGGGTTCAGCCCGAACCACTCCTGCGGCGCCTCGGTGCCGTTCTCAGCCAGCTCAGGAACGAAGACGCTGGACTTGGTCTACTCGGCGATTGCCGCGGCTCGCTGGACAAGATCACGCTCCACCGCCACCAGCTCCTCTTGGGCTTCCAGTCGAAGCGTGGCCAACTGGGCTAGATTTAGCCCAGGGTACCACGCCTTGACAAACTCCAAGGCCCGGCGTGCCCCGCCCCGGGCCGAGGAACCCTTCCAAGCCTCAAGGCTGCCGGCCGCCACCTCCAGCCAGTCGGCGGTCCGGCTGGGTATACGTGGAACCGGCATGTCTGGCCACAGGGCGGCGATCGCCTGGGCGCCGACACGCTGAAGGCAGCGCAGCATCCGATGAGCCGGCCGAAGACGAGCCTGGATGCTGAGAAGCTGCTCGCTAAGAGTGCGGGGGGGGGGGGGGGGCGTCGGCAGCAATCCGCTCACCTTCTGCCCTCCGTCCTTCGCGATCGGCCTCGATAGCCTGATTGGCAGCGCCTGAGTGACCGGGGAAGAAGTCTGCCCAAACAGAAAGCAAAAAAGCCAAAGTCAGAAACAAGAAGCCGGCTTGATCAAAAGTCGGCGGCTTGAAGAAAGAGTAAAGAAGGCAGCTTACCGTCGACCATGTCTTCAATCTCGCCGAAGCCGGCAGTCAGCATGGCCTCCTTATCGGTCCAGGCAGAGCGTACGGTCTCGAACTCAGCAAGGAGGTCGGCCTCCTTGTCCTCCGCCTCCTTCTGGGTCTTCTTAAGAAGCTCCGCCTGCTCCGCCAGTTGCGTGACCAGCCTGTCACGCTCTTCGGCCAGCTTGCTGCAGTCCGCCTCCTTGCCACGCAGCGCGGTGTTGGCTTCGCCCAGCTGCTGCTGCAGGGTGGCGTTGGCCTCTGCAAAAGTAGAAAAAGAAAAAGACATCAACAATCAACAAGGAGAGAAATAGTTGCTGGGGAGATCCGGCCCGACTGCTCAGTAGTCGGCCCGAATCTCGGGGACTACAGCCCGTGGGTGCGCCAGCGCGCCCCCGCAGAAAAAGAAGTTGTCACTAGCTACCAAAAAGAAGAACAGTCGCCGGGGAGATCCGGCCTGACTGCTCAGCAGTCGGCCCGAATCTCGGGGACTACAGCCCGCGGGTGCGCCAGCGCGCCCCCGTGGAGAAAGAAAACAAAGACTTACTCCGGCTTTCCGACAAGTCGGCGGTCCGTTGAGTCAGCTCCTGGACTTTGGAGTTGAAGGCGGCTGCGCGAACGTTATGATAATCCTGCAGTAAAGAAATCAGACAATGTTAGCACCCAGAGCTTGACAGTTAAAGTTCCGAGCCGCCTGCTCAGCTGCCGGCCCGAAACTCGGGGACTATACCCAGTGGGTGCGCTGGCGCGCCCCCACAAAGAAGTATAAGAAATACAAGAATCAAAGACGAAGAACCAAGAAGCATACCCGGACGGCTGCTCGCGACTCCAGGAACGCTTGGTTGCACCGCTTCAGGGCGTCAGCTTCAGCCCGGAGTTTGCCTTGGACGTCCAGGATCGCCTGATTCAAAGGGCCTGTCCCGCCTCCCCGTACCCAGTCAGCGGGCGCGACACTGGTCGCCTCGGCGTCCGGGATCGAGGAGCTCGCGGCTGCGGCCTCCAGCGGGCGTGGCGCCGAAGCCGCCTTTGCAAACTGGCGGCATGAGGGTGTGCGGACCTGGGGAGTCGGGCCCGTCACCATCTCATCTCTGGCTGGTGGCGCCGGCGGATCAGCCGGCTGCTTGTCTCGCGCCTCCTCAGAAGGTGGTGGCGGGGGCACGATTACGTCCGGCATGACGACATCGCCGCCGTCCCTCTCCATGACCGGGTGCTCGTCGTCGGCCCCCCTCGGCCGGCGCACGAACCCTGGTGGTGGGGGCGTGGAGTTCAGGGGGATGATGAATAACGCTGACTGGCGGCGCGCGGCCTCTTCGGCCTGCTCCTTCGCCGCAGTAGCGGCCTCGACCTTCGCCAGCTTCTTCAAGGCGACGGCCTCCGCCCTGTCTGTCTCCGCCTTCTCCAGGCGGGCGGCTTCCTGCTCCTCGCGCGCCTCCCGCGCGTTTCGCTCCGTTGCCTCCCGGAGGTAGGCAGCCGGATCGATTCGCCGGGTGGTGGTGGAGGTCTCCGTCGACCCAACGATGGAAGCGGCGGCCGACTTCTCGAGAGAAAGCGGGGCCCTAATTCAAGAAGACGAAGAGACAAAGCTTTGAAGGGATCGACAGGAAAGAAAAGCACGAGAAAAAGATACTTACGCTGACACCATTGGAGGCACCTTCGGGAGTTTCTGAAACTTGCACGCCTTCGCGGGGCCTCCTTCCGCCTGGTCGCGGCGGTCGGATTCTTGGCCTTCTTCGGTGCGCTGCCGAACAAGGCGCGCCTTGCTTACGCTTGAGCGTGCCGCCTCGGGCACTCGGCTCGACGGAGGGGCCCGCATCCGCCCTGCCGACACCCCGCGCAGGGTGCGGCTCGTCGTCCTCCTCGTCGTCATCAGGGCAAGTCTCAATGCCGCCTTCTTCGGAGCCGCCTGTCGCGGTGTCGTCCAAGGCGGCCGCCCCCAAGTCGGGGTCGTCCACGTCGCTCGCCGCCCGGTCCGGCTGGTAGTCGCCACCCGCCCCTACGATGACGGTCGTCGCTTCCGACATGTAGATCTGTTTAAAATGATGAGAGGCCGGCTGATCAAGACCAAGATCAAGATTAAGGCAAGTATCAAAAAGAAAGCATTGGAAACTTACCGCAGGAGGCGGGTCGGCGTGGGAATATGGCCGCTTGCCAAAGCTCCAAGACCCCTCCCCGCTTGCCGAAGCTCCAAGACCCCTCCAAGCTTGAGGCCGGAGATCTCGTTCACCAAGTTTGCGACCTCGGCAGCCGGCATCTCCTTGGTGCTCAGCCGGCATGGGTCGCGATGCCCACTCATCCGGCTGATCAGGTGCGGCTGGCCTTGGAGCGGGAGAGCCCGGCGCGCGATGAAGGCAACCAACAAGTCGGACGCCTTGAGGCCTTCGGTGTTGGTCAGCTCGCGGAGTCATTGGATGGCGGCGGCGCCGTCTGCTGACACCGGCTTCGGCTTGTAGCCCCAGCTGGCCCGCGGCTCGGCCGGCGGGCCGGCTTCATAAGCTGGCAGGTTGATGAAGTCGACGGCCGGGTCCACGTTCTCCACGTAGAAGTAAGATTGTTGCCACATCTTGACTGCCTGCGGCAGCTTGATGGTGGGGAAGACGTTCTGCGGTGACGGCTGGCAAACCACGATGAAGGCACCGCACTGGGCAGCCACCTCCCGAACGGAGGTGCCCAGCTTGGTGTAGAAGAATGCTCCCCACAACTCGATGGTGGGGAGGATGCCGTGATAGCCTTCGCACATCGTGACGAAGGCGGCCAGGAGCATCACCGTGTTGGGCGTGATGTGATGAGGCTTGGGGTTCTAAAACTCAAGAAACGAGCGGAAGAAGCCGCTCGCCTGCAGGCCGAAACCGCGGATGAAGTGCGAGCGGAAGACGACCCGCTCGCCCACCCCCGGCGCCGGTGAGATCTCCCCCTCCGGCGGCACGCGCGCCTTCACATAGCCCGCGCCGGGAAGACGCCGCGTCACACGGAGGCAAGTGATGTGGTCTTCCTTGACGTTCGATCCGTCCCAGTCTCCTCCCCGCTCGCATGCCATGGAGAGCTCGACGGAGGAAATGGCGTGGCGGGGAAGATGAGAATGGGGCAGGGCCAAGAGGGCACGGGGCGGACGAACTCGGCGGGGACGAGTAGCGACGGTGCTCCGGCGTGGCTCGGGGGCGTTGCGGCGAGAGGAAGAAGGAGGAGGCAAGAGCGGGATGGAGGGGTGCGCGTGCTCTGCCGCTCCCTCTCCTCCCCCTACATATAGCCTATGGGCTATGAAGCCGTGGGGGCGGGCGTGGGATCGTGGGATTAACTGTGCCCACGACCCCATGTTACCACCTTTATCACGCGAGTTACTGCACGCAGTAACTCCGTGGGGAAACGCAACCGCCCGCCTCGGCTGCAGCGGATCCGCTCGCGTGCCGAGGCCCGGTGGTGGCGGGCCTAGCTTGCAGTCGCGTCCCATCATGCGTGTGGGCTTGCAGACTGGCCCGGCTGGCTGACGCCACATGGCACACCCGCGACGGGCGGCGGGCCTAGAAGCTTAGCCTACATGCCACCTAATTCCCGCCGTGGCGTTCGAAGTCTTAGCTGAGTCCGACGGGACGTGGCCGACTCCTGCCAGCCGGCTTGCTAGGAGTCAGATGAAGCTTCCTTCAAGAGCACCCGGAGGAGGAAACTGTTGAGGCTCCTCGGCTCTTCAGCCGCGGCATCTCACCAGCTTCGGGGACTACTGTCGGAGTAATGGGCCACGGGTAGCCCAACCCGAGTCCCAGAACCTTTCAAGACATCGGGGCCGGCTGCGCCCCTTGAGACGTCAAGACGAAGCGCCGCCTTCTGGTGGCCGGCTGGCTGAACGGCCGACTGCCAGAAGACGGCCATGCTCAGGAAGGCGGCTCCAAGACAGGCCGACTCCTAGCAGGCGGCCTCCAGAGAGGCCGGCTCCTAGCAGTCGGCCCATGGAGCCCTCAAAGTCTGCGCCCCCATTAAGAAGACGAGACAGGTGAGGCTACAGTATAGCCCATCACCCCCGTATCCAGGGCCGGGCGTGGCCACAGTGCTCCGTACATGCGGAGATATCCGCCCGGCGCGACACTGTTGCCACTCCGCCCCTGACGTCACCCCTGTCAGGCAGAGCCCTGCTCCCACGACCGCCTATCGATACGGCCTGAAGATGGCGGGCCCTACCAGGCAGCGAGCGCCCGGAAGACGGCGGAAGCCGCACCAGTCAGACCCGAGGGAGGCCGGCTCCTAGCAGGCGGCCCGATCCTTCCTCTGAGCTCGTGCACCATTAACCATATAAGACCCGGAGTGGCTATAGTGATCTCCCACCAGGCGGCGGGAATGTAGCCACGCTCCCCTGACCAAGACCGCGTCATTAGCATCACGGCTATAGTAATCAGCAGCCGGCAAGACCCGCGAGCAGCGGAAGCGGCCTGTCGGCGCCGTACCAAACCAGTCGGCGGGGCCCACCAGGCGGCGGGCCCCAGCAGTCGGCGGAGAAGCCGGCGACCAGAGACACTGACAGCCGGGTCCTACACTCGGCCGGATTACCATTGTACCCCTGGGGGTAGGCCTATATAAACCCCCGCAGGGCACCCATGCAAGGGGTTCGAACCTGTTAGAATTAGACTCACACCTAGGGGAGAGGAGAGCAAGCCCTGCCCTCTTCTACCTCTAGCATACAGCTCGAGGAGCACCGTTGTACCCACTAGTGCCTTAATGATCATGCGGAGACCCCGCAGAGCAGGACTAGGGGTGTTATCTCCTAGGAGAGCCCCGAACCTAGGTAAAGTGCGCCGGCGTTCGTGCCTACGCCTCATCCCGCTTCCAGGCACCGGTGACGTTCTACTCGCTCCCACCATGATAAGCCATCCATTGACATATGTCGCACCCAACCCCCGACAATGATGACCTGCTTGCGACTGGTTGCAGATCCTTCTGCTGCAGGGGTCTTCTCTCAATATTCAGGGATGATGACACAGGGCTCCGGAGATCTTCTTGTGTTATGGTTGTCTTAGGGTACTCTAGGTGTTCATGGTCCTTTGTGTTTGCGTTTCAGTGTGCTTGTAAGGGTCAACTTCTTTGTACTGATTCGTGATATGAATGAATTTTTTTTTAAAAAAGAATCCAGCACCCCTTTTGGCAACTCCAGGAAGGAAATCATATATAAATGAATACTATTGAGACAAGAATTAGTGAGGGCCACCCTTTCCCCAATAGACAACATGTTTCCTTTCTGTCCTGCCATCTTCTTCCCACTTATATCTTCCACTGCGCTAGTTGCTAGCGTAGTGACATATACAATTGCGCTATCTTATGGAGTGCCACGTATGATAAATGCTGAGTGAAGGAGAGAGAAAACATAAGAAAAGGCATCCCTTCTCTTAATTAAGAGATTATCTCTTAATAACAATCTATCTCACCATATATTTGGGGTTATCTGGTTATGAGAGATAAGGGCATGTGTATAATGGTTGATAAGAGAGTTTTATCTTAAGTGTTACGCGTAATTTAGAGATGGCAAAAATATATATCTACAATGGGTTATATCTTAGCCTTGTCTTAAATAACTAGCTATTCCTAAAAACATGGTGAGACATATTGTGCTAAGAGATCATCTCTTAAATAAGAGAAGACAAGTCTTTTCTGATGATTTCTCTTTCCTCCACCTCAGCATTTATCCTATGTGGCACTACTAAGATAGCACCATTGTACATGCCCTAAGCCTAAGATATACTCCCTCCGTTTCTTTATCTATGGTGTATATTTTTTTGGGCACGTTGAACAAGGCAACAAATTATAGATACATTAGTACAAAATTACCCTGGGCAAATATGTTGATTACTGGCAAGTAAATCAGTTAGGCTTTGAAAGAAAGAGATATAGGCAATCAGGGGAGATACACTTTCCTTCTTTCTCTATAAAGAGAGATACATACAATGGGAGAAAGATACTTTTCTTTTTTCTAGAGGGATAAAAAAGGGATTATGTGAGGATTAGAAGAAATGCACCCTACATTGTGGAATTTTATCAAAAAAATAAAATAAATACACCTTATATGAAGGAACAGAGGGAGTAACCTATTGTACACCATTTTTATTTCTTTATCTAAATTATGTGACAGGCTTAAGACAAGACAGCCTTATCAACCACTGTACATGCCCTTGTGTACTGGCACTTAGCTAGTGTTTGGGCTTCGCAAAAAAGCTGCAGCGCGTCAATATGTAGCTATATAAAACCTTGGAATTTTCTATTTAAAAAAACTTGGTACTTTGGAAGGAAGATACACGTGGATCCACTAATCCAGCTGCCATGGCCCTAATTTGGACAATAGGAGAGTCAAGATACACATCAGGAAAATTGGTATTTCTGCCCCACCACATGAATGCACCTTTCCCTGCGGTGTAGAATATCATTTTCACTGGATCCAGGCAAGATAAGCCAGGATCCAACAAACGGTTGTTAATTGTTTATGATTGGCTCATTTTTGTAGGCTAGAGGGGCCTAGCGTGAGCAAACATTACAATGACAGGACCTTAACGCTCCGTTATAAACTCCAAGATTAGAGGCCAGGTTCTAACATAATCGATCTTTAGGGATTCACTCACCGATCGAGGTAAATAATTACTATCGTGCATGACTAGTTCTGCTTAGTTCTGCGGTGTCACGTGTGCTTAACTACTCTTACCATTTCTGTCTCGATGTTGCCGAGCTAGGTCAGTGGCAAGGTACGGATCTGTCTATGCTCATGGACGACATGGACGACTCGCGCCTATTCATGCAGTGGGCGGTGAGCACACTGCAGCAGCAGGATCCAGGAGGAGCCGGCGGCGGCAGCGAGAAGAGCGCCGGCTTCCCGTGTCTCCAGGCGCTCCGCGATTCCTCGGAGCTGACGGAAGCACAGAACAGTCTGAGCTCCGGCGACGACACCGGCGGCGGTGGAGGAATCATCACCCCAGCCCCCGATTTGGCTGTGCACCAAGGCAGTTGGTCCATGTCGTCCCCGACCTCGGGCGGGCCGTTCGCGCCCAGCAGCATGAGCGGCACCAGCACCAGCAACGCCCTGTCCATGAGCTGGGACTTCGGCACTGCCTTGCCGCCGCAGCCGGTCAGCAGCGGTGGCGGGGGCACGCTGGCCGCCGGGGCGCCGCTTCGTTCCGGCGTGTCACAGCCGACGAGGAGGGCCTCCACAAAGAGCACGCCATACGCGCAAGACCACATCATGGCGGAGAGGAAGCGCCGGGAGAAGATCAACCAGCGCTTCATCGAGCTCTCCGCCGTCATTCCCGGCCTCAAGAAGGTCTATGAACATGTCTAATCTCTCAACTCTTTCTACATTTCATAGTACTTCAGTAAATGCTTAATTGATTTGGTTACATTATTTTCCAAATCGGTCAGATGGACAAGGGGACGATTCTTGCCGACGCGACCAGATACGTGAAGGAGCTCCAAGAGAGGGTCAAGTAACTGGAGGCTGCCGGCGGCAACCGCAGGAGCGTTGAGACCGTGGTGCTCGTCAGGAAGCCACGGTGCCTCGTCACCCCGGACGGCGAGGCCTGTCCGGGGTTCTTCTCGGCAGCTGGGACGCCGGCAATTGGGAGCCAGCTGCCGGAGATCGAGGCAAAGCTCTCGGAGGACAACGTCATGGTGAGGATCCACTGTGAAATAAATGGAAAGGGTCTGCTCGCCAGGGTTCTTGCGGAGGTCGAGGAGCTCCACCTCCGCATCGTCCACAACGATGTGATGCCGTTCACGGCGTCAACCGTGATTATTACCACCATGGCAAAGGCAAGTTCTCATCAGTAATAGTAGCGGTCTCGTACGTTTTATACGTATGCATTCTACTCTTTGTCCACTCTAGTTTTTTCGAATAAATACATAAATCTATAAAGCTTACCATTCTATAACATGCACACCTGCAAAGTACTACAGATAGTGAGACAAAGTAACGGTTAAGTAGCAACCCAAAATCTTCCTAAACTAAAAAAACTTCAGATTGTTTCATTTGGAATTAATTGTAGTGGGGTTTAGGTTTCTTAATAAAAAAATAGTAATTGCTCCTATCCAAAATCTATTTTCTAAGACATGGCACGTTCTTCAAGATGGCAATATGACCACCAATTTATGCACAAACATACGTTCCGTCGCTCCGGCAGCAGGAGGGGGAGGGAACCCCGGTTCTCTCCCGGTTTCTAGATAGCTGTAGGGTTAGGTTTTCGTTTGGCTTCGCCCACGTGGCGGCGGCGGAGCAGTGTCCAATAAATCTTCCTCAACTCTGGTTCCTCCATGGCGGTGGCGTTATGGAGTTGGGGGACGTGTCTTCCCGAAGTCTCCTTGGAGCGACGTGATCTAGTGTGGGTGGGCGAGATTGGCGAGACGGTGGCCTTGATCTCGTCGTTCCCTTTTGTTCGCCGGCTTCTCCATAGGCTCGGCGACGCCTTCTCCAATGCCTACGAGTGGTCGGGGGATCTTGTACAGGAGCTTTGTGGTCAGCGATGGTCGTCTTCGTGGCAATCTCGATGGCTGGCGAGAGGTTTGGTTCTCCAGTGCATGGTTGGTGGTCCAAGGCAGCAGCTCCAGCGATTCTCCTTCGACTTCCTTGGATGGAGGAACCGGTGCTAGGGCTGAGAAGCACGGGGATTTACCCCGGTCGCCACATGAACAGTGCTTCGCCGTTCACACCGGGCATCTTCATCGACCCACAAAGCCGTTTGCGGCGATGGTGTGTTCGCAGTTTCTAGGACTGCGGAGGCCCCTGTCTTCCTCCGATGGCTGTTTTGACGATGGCGGTGTACGGCAGTGGGCGTCGGTTGGTTTGCAGAGACGTTCCCCAAGGACGTGATTGCATTTTCTCCTTTTAGTGGGGACGTTTTTGCAGTTGTACTGGGACGTCTACTCTCGCGGGTTCTGTTGTAGTTTCTGTGTGTATGCCATGTTTGGCCTCGTTTTTTATGAACATGCAGAAGACTTCTTAAAAAATGCACACGTTGTCTAACATAAAAACAACTATGCACTATTAAGATATATCTCAGTGTAAATGTAGTATTGTTGATTTAATATTAGTAATCTTTTTACAAGACAATCAAACTTAGTGATGTTTTGCGGATACATTTGCAAAAAAGAGAGGAACTTTTCAGACTAGGGGCGTGTGGTGGTAAGCATCAATCTCTTTTAGAGCAACAACATAAAACATTGTAGTAGTATTTTCTAATTATGGATGTTATATACATATCAACTATACATGCCCAGCCACATCACTAGGGCTATGACTTCAAATTTTCATGGATTTACTGACTTTACCATTCAGGTGGAGGAGGGCTTTACCGTCAACACAGAGGAGATAGTAGGAAGACTCAACTCTGCATTGTACGAACATAGCAGTGGCAACAACAATTATTAAGACTGGAGAAACAAGAACCTGAAAAGCCTAACTACGGCTTTGTATATAATATAGAAATAAGGTCCATGTAGATCGTACGTACATATATGCGTGCAACGACCATTAATTGATGCAGCGGTCGGTGTTTTTTCTCCTTTCAGAAAATGGGTGCAACAACCTGATATGGTTGTGGCTGATTTGTCTCTCACTGTGCATGGTTGGATGCATGAGAACTATATATAGGCTACAAAATGGAAGGTGTATATGCGAAGTTATAACAATCTAGAGGATGGTGGTCATTCATTATCAAGCCTTTTAGGGCACAATTTTTATATATGTAAGTTAATAGGAATTGAGCTTTTTGATTGGTTCACTTCATTATGTTATGGTCATTAGATCATGGCTTCAGCCCTTACAACCCAAGTGATTACATACAAATTGTAAAGTAGCAGCCCATGCATAGAAGATCTCACACAAGTGTAGTCTCTTGCGATAATGGCCCGCCAAGGGGGGCTCGAAGGGCGTGGTGATGTTTTTTTTTGACATATTGTTGTCCATAGTCATCTATTAACCATGAATTTGAGTTTGTGCCACTTTGGAAATAAAAATGAAGCTAATAAGTGTACCCTTATTAGTAAGTATATTGGCCAAAAAGGGAAGGAGGAAAAGGCTTGGATGCATCAATATTGCAACTAGCCATCCAAAACTTTGGTCACCCCAAATGTTAGAAGCAATGTAATATATCACTTTGGATTAGGTAATTGCCCAAGAAAATTTCTATTATAATATAGTTTTTGGGACGGTACCACGACCATTATTTTCCATGCAAACACACTATTACATATTTATAATGTTTTTATTCTATTAATTCTTCTGTATAGATATCCAAATGTAGAAAATTAAACTGGAAAAATCTTAAGAGGTCATTATCTTAGATTAGATCGATACACCCCCTTCGAAAAATTACAACTTTCTATGCAAATTGTGATGGACATTAAACTTACCCATTAATCAAGGTCAAGCCAAAGTCAAGTCGATGAAAGTCCAAGCAAATTGCACTGGTCAACAATCCAATAGAAAGACAGAAATAAAACATATAGCCAAGTATCCAATGGTAAAACCCTAGAAAAAGGAACCCGCTGGACAATGTGTAAGTGCATTTAGTGCCCTTTTGTGTATTTCCGATGATTAATGACAAAAGGTTAAGGGACTAATGTGTTTGTGAGTATACACATGTGAAAGTCCTTGAGGATTTGGTTTAACCAGTGGTTGATGACCCCTAAAAATGTTGTGAGAGCATTGAAAATTTTAAAATTGCTATTGAAGGACTGAAGTTTGTCATGTAGCCTTTTGTTTACTAGTTTCTTTATTATTAATTTGAGTCATAGGGCAAACCATACTATTAAGAGGGGGGGGGGGGGGTCCTCACTGAAGCAAGATTGAAGTCTTTGTGTGTGCATGGTCAGTCATAACCTATTTCTTCAACAAGAGAAGACTTGGAAATCTCCTTCCAAGCGAGCCTTTTAGATCCTCTGTCGAAGTTAGATATTTTGAACACTCGGGGTTAAATTCCTCGCCAAGGAGTTGGAATATTTTCTCCACAAGTTATTCCATGTGTGCATGTCTTCGAAATTCCTACCGTTACTACTTGTCAGCATGTGTATTGGCATGAACCTTCCACCGGCCATATTGGCCCTATTGGATATGTGCGCTGACTATAAATAGCACCGTACCCCAACTAGTTGTGGTTTGCTGCTCCATGTGAATTGAGACAAGTTTATGTCAAAGCAACCCTCCTCGCACCGATCACGCGAACTAATCCTAAGTGAGATAAAACAACCAGAGCCTAAAAGTGAATTGTGATTGAGCATTGATAACCCACAAATGTATGAGATAATTATAGATCTTTTTGATAATTGAGCATGTTCAACCCATATAAGGAATTTGCCAATGGAAATCAGTAAGGAATCGCTTTAAAAGCTACATATACTGTTTGGTTGTTTGTTTGATCGAGAGAGCAAGTGCAAAACTGGAAATATCAACAAAAGTAAATGAGCGCAGCAAGTGACCCAATACTTAGTTGTGCTAAGGAAAAGCATGTAGTGTTTCTTATATCGATCAGATCATTCTTGAGGACAGCCAAAATTCACCAAACTGTTTTTACCTAGTTCTGTTGACCTTAACTTTCATTGTTTTGAGGGTTGTTGTGGAGCCTAAGTTTATTTAATGCCATCACCTGGACAACTTATATAATTATGATTATGCCCACCATTCAAGCATCTGCAAGTACAAAAAGGATAATTAAGATACCATCTAAACATAACATTAAATTCTAGGTCCTCATTTAATCCTCATGCAACAATTCATAAATTCAAGGCTTGGTAGTATCCGTCACTCCGACCTCCCATCATTGATAAACTAACCATATAATGCTCTCCTCTAGGCCCATATAGGTGAAGTGACTTGTACTCGATGTTCGCACATCACCATTAGAGAATTACATCACCCATGATATCAAACAGTGAACTTTATGCAATTTCACATGGTTACTAACAACAGGGTTTCTTTGAGGTCCTCAAGAACGTAATGTACTACTAACAAGCCATCACAATGATCATGATCATTAGGGAATGATATGGGTAATAATTTGAACATAGAAATCTTTCACCAATAAACCTCTATGCGTCTACTACAAAGAAGTAACTAACACCAAGAAGTGATCTCAACAGCAATATGAGGTAATAGTACATAGATTGTAAAATGGACAAAGATGGAGGTGGTCATGGAGATGGTGCTAGTGAAGATGGAGTTGGTTATGATGATCCCCATGATGAAATAAGTGTTGGTGTTGACGACTACTTCAATTTCACCAACCCGGAGGGGAAGGATCATCGCAAATATGTCGCCCGGGAGAGAAAAGTTTTTCGCTCTGTTTCTGCGCCGCTCCCTACTGCGAAAAATCACATAAAATCCAGATGTAAGTTTCAAGGTAATATAGGGCTAGGGGTGCCGGAGAGAGGCGGGGGGTGCCCAATGGACCCCACGCGGATATGGGAAGTGGCCTAGGCCCTAACCGCATGGGCCACACCAACAACCATGGCATGTGTCTGTTACCGACTCTCTTCTGTTGTATTTCTGGCATCATGATTTTTGGTGATTTTTCTGAGCATGGAAATGTTTTCTCTGTTGATCATCGTTTTTGTGGTTTTCTGCAATTTTATGGCAATTCCCTACTCCGTTGCAACATGCAAAATAAGATGAAAATGGTATAAGAATGGTGTGATAATGCGCCAACAATCTTGGAGGCACACCAATTGTGCAGAATACGAGCTACATGGAGCTCGGGCTCTACATCATTTCCGACATAGTGCAGCCTATTCTCCCCTCCGTTATTGAAATGGCACTTCACCTAACATTGAATAATAACAACCAAGGGTATATCCAACGCTGACCCCCAAATCGGACATGGTATCTATCCATGGACTGGTCCGGATCAGTCCGCCAACAAGGGAGCCAACCATCCAGCCATGCCCACATACATTTCAAACCAGATTTCAACAATCCACACGAATTACATGCAAACTGGATGATTTTCATCTAAACCGGATCATATTCATTACATTTTCGGCATGTTGTATTAAACAAAAGCGACTAGACCTAAACCTAGTCTAAATCTACATTGACGCCCATCCACCAAGCCCTTGTTATTCCCCTCAGGCGTTGGCCGTGTCCATGCCCGGCGAAGATGGAACCTATGAAATGAAGGTGTGACTACCCACGACAAAGACTAGGACATATGACATGGATCAGCCGACTTGAGACTCAAGACCCCACCGCCTCCCATGCACTACTACTCCTCGTCGGAGTCCGCGACCTGTACGTTACCAGTGGCTGTGAGGTCGACGATGGACGTCGATGTGCCGGCCTCGTCGTTGTAGCCATGCCAACAAAGCAAAGTTGGCAGCGCGAACGATGTGCAACTGCTGACATTCTCGTCCGCGGTCGCCTGCTCTGCCAGTGCCACCGATGACCCACAAATATAGGGTATCTACCATAGCCTTTTCGATTTTAACCCAACAAGTAGAATAAATTGACAAGGAGTTTTCAGTAAGATTTCACTAATCACACATCACCGAGGCATGATCGATTCCCCCTCTGGCAGATTACCGGAAAAGGCCTCCAGATGGGATCGTGGAAGAACAGAAGCTTGTGGCGGCGGAAAAATTGTTTCGGGTGGCTCTCTGGGTTTTTCCCAATATTTGAGAATTTATAGAAGTGGAATAAGGTCAGACCGAGCCACGTGAGGCCCACAAGGTAACAGGGCGTGCCCTGTTGCCTCGGCGTCCCCTCGCTTCGCGTCTGATCTCCTCTCGAAGCTTCTAGGGTCTCTTATGTCCAGAAAAAATCGTCAACAATAGTGTTTGGACTCCGTTTGGGATTTTGTGGAAAACAAAAAATAAGAAGAAAACAACAACTGGCACTAGGCATTAATTTAATTGGTTAGTCCTAAAATATGATATAAAATCGCATAAAAAGTATCTAAGATTGGTAATATAATAGCATGAAACAATAAAAAATTATAGATATGTTGGAGACGTATCATAAGATAAATTGTAAAAAGGTAAATGGTAACAGAAGCAATAGAGTACAGCAAGTGGTCCAATCCTTATGTATGCTAAGGACAAGCCGGTTGTGTTTCTTATAGTGATAAAAGCCCTGTTGAGGAGACATGAGAATTTCGTCAAGTCACTTTCACCAAGTTCCATTGAGTTACCATTCCTTGTTTTGATAATGTTATGCGGGTAGACCTATGCTAAGGTATTGTCCTTACTTGGACAATTACCTACTTATGATTATACCCTCCATGTAAGCATCTGGAAATGCAAGAGAAGTAATAAGATGAATCTAACTATACAATTAAACTTTAGGATCCAGAATAGCCCTTGATGCAACAATTCATAAACTAGGGTTCCCCAATGCCTTCCCCTAGGCCCAATGATGGTGAAGTACCATGTAGTCGAAGTTCACATAACACCCCTACAGGAAGAACATCCTAACATAATATTAAAACATTAAATGGTATTCAACTTCACATGATTACTAGCAACAAGACTTCTCCCATGTCCTCAAGAACTAATGGATCTAGTCACAAGACATCATATGGATCATGATAGGTGGGTGTAAATAGATGGTAAATAATCTGAACATAACAATCTTTCACCGATAAAACTCCTAAGCGTCAACTACAAGATGTAATCAACACATAAAAGTATTCTCAGCAACCGATCTGAGGTTATGATATATAGGTTCTATAGATGGATGAACTAGGGCTAACGATGGAGTTGGTGCTAGTGAAGATGTTGATGGAGATGATGATGTCGATGATGAACAGAGTGTTGGTGACGCCGATGTCTTCAATTACCTCCTCCCGGAGTGAAGTTTCCCGGGCAGAATCGCACCGCCGCAGAGCAAAAGCACTCCGCCTCGCAGACGGCGGTGGAAAGTCATCAATATTTTCTATTTTTAGGGTAAATTTTATATTATTGCTAAATCACATCGCGAGATGAGCCACTAGGCCATCAGACGGGCCCACAACGCGGCCAAGGGGCGCATGACCAGGTCGTCTGGCACCCCTGTTGCACCCCTCTAGCCCATCTTCGGTCTCCGGTCTTCATATTTCCATAAATAATTCACAAAAATCACGAACATATTTGGAGCTCTCGAAAATTGTTTTTTCTTCCATTGCAAATTAGGTGCATATTTCCAGTTGACCGGTATTTTCTATCTCCGTGTATACCTTGCACTTTAAGAGAGAAAATGCATTAGAATTATATCATAATGTGAAATATATCATTCAAATGAGATAAATTACAATAAGAAATAGTTATGCAAATTTGGTGTGTCAGCCGCTTCTGCGACCAACTGCCGTGTTGCGACTGTGTTGTAGGCGGTGCCGAGTGCGCACGGCCTCGTACGACGTCCGCTTCTCGGCAACGAAGTTAGGGTTTTCCACGGCCATGGCCATCACTGCCTCCTCACTCGCGAACTCACCGTAGATTTGGCCCTGTGCGAGCAGGTGCTGCTTGAGGAGGGAGATGTCGTACCGCTGCTCCTCCTGTGCCTGACAGAACGCCGACATAATGTCAGCAGCTCTGTATGCTCCTCTGCCATGGTGACGTTGAAGTGCTGGTGCACTTGCTCCGTTGTCAAGCTATCATGGAACTGCGCGGGCAGGACTACCGACTCATCATCGGACGCCACCTTCATCGTCCGATCATCGTCAAAAACCATCGGGGAGATGGCCCGTCCTCTATCCGCTTTGCACGGCGGCCTTGCCAGTTGGCCTCAAGGGCGGCCAACACATGCTCTGCTCCGTCGAAAGGCTCTCCCATAACGCGCTAGAGCTCGCACTCATGATGGAGGTGGTGCATGGAGGAGAATTTGAAGTGAGACGGTGATGTTGCGGTTTGTGCCGGGTGTGGCCTACTTTAGTTAGAGGAAACCAGCTAGGCCAAGTGGTACCCACGCCGGCGTGGGTTTCTCGGCCGGCATGCATGTTTAATGTTGGCAGGAGGACGGTTGGGCTGCCTGTTTGAATGCAGTAGATATTTGTTTCGTCCCGCCCACTCACATCGCTCTGGCATTGAACATGCGTGGAGACAGGGACGCGATGAGCGCGGTGCTCTCAGCCGGCGTGCCCCGGCACCACTGAGAGGTCGCATCCACTCTGGACCGACATGAATGCGGCGCTGGCGCTCTCAAGCGGCATGAATGTGTGGCAATCGCTTCGCCTGAGAGTTTACTTTTTATGGAACCGAGGTGTTGGACGCATCCGTTGCAGCGGTCCGGATGCCTACAACCCCCTGTTTTTTTCCAGTTTGCGGGGAAGACAGACATCCGAACCAATCAGTGGATCGATGGGTACCGGTTGGATGGCTTATGGCGTCCGGAGCGCTCGGTTCAGACAGCTTGAGGGTCAGTGCTGGAAATGCCCTAATGACATTAGGAAATTGGTGCATATAATTTTCTAGTAGTATGTTTTTTTAACACAGTAAGACGCAAGCGCTCATATACACGCGCATACACTCAACTCTATGAACGCAAACACGCACACCCTACTCCTATGAGCACCTCCGAAAGACTGAGCCGGCATATCATCTTGAAATTTACGAAGTCACCGTAGACTGAGCCGGCATATCATCTTGAAATTTACGAAGTCACCGTAGCCACCTCATCGTCGACGTGAACGTCTCCTCCCACTAAATGCGTATCGCTGGAAATACTGAAATAAATCCAGGAATAAATGCGAGCATCAAAATTTAAACCTTGATGAGTTGGGATACCACAATCCTCCTAACCATCTAACCACAGGTTGATTCTTTTGTTGTATTTCTTGGAAATAGAAAATTGCCGGTATGTCCAGAGCAGAGCCCACTCGTTGGTGGCAAAGCGAATCATGCTTACGCTAACTACTACTCTTAATAAATGTGGCAGTATTGGTAGTACTTATTTTCTCCTCTAAAAAGTTCTTATATGCGCACAAATGTCTGAACCGTTCTTTATTTCTGCCAGCAGGCACAGGATAAGATATATTTTTCACGGAAAGGCAGAGGATTAGATTTGTCTACACATTTTCCCCACAAATCCGGAGATAATTTTATTTTAGTTGGACCCGGACATAACTAATTAATCCATGTCTATACATGTGGTGTAGCCACAGGTTTACCAGCGACTCTTTTCCCTATCATATAAGATGTTGTAACAGGTCGACCAAACCATTCCACTTGGCTTAGAGCCTCTTTCGTTAGATCATTAGATTCCGAGAACCAAAAATACAGAGTAAACCATAAAAAATGGACAAGATTGCATATGTGTAAAACTGGAGGTTGGGAAGCAGAGGACTTCGCAGACATGAGTGTTTGGTTCCCAAGTTTTTTTTTTTTGAAACGAGGCAAAAGACTTGCCATTTTCATTGATTAAGAAGAAGTGGGAATTGCCCGGTTAATTGATGGAAAACCGGGCTAAAACCGAAACAACCCAACCCATAAACACATGGGCACCACCGGCCAACCTGGCCACCGACATGGAACACACTCCACGACGGCACATGCCAACAGATGGCCACACGCACGAACAACTGACAGCTCCGACTTTGACGACGATCATTGCCCGAGAAATATGCAGGACTTGCGCCGACCGTGCCCGCCGCAAACGATCACCGAGTGCCTGTCATCATCACCACCTGGATCCGCTCCGCCGCAGCCCCGACTTCAAAGCAACCAGGCAACCCACGAAAGAGCACCTCGGACACGCCGGGATGATCCGACTACCAAAGCCCGAGCCACGACCCAAGCTCCTCTCGACGCCATCATCGTTGCCAAACCGAAATCAGTGCCCCCAAAACGGCCGCCTCAGCAACCATGCGGCGAAGATGCCGCTATCCACCGCGGCGAAGATGCCGCCTTCCACCGGTCTCCAGTTGTTGCCGGTTCCGAGATGATGCCCCCAAGGAGGAAGAAGACGTGGAGACGCATTCATCGCCCGATCCTGGGGATCTGAGGATTCCCTCCGGAGCCAAGGCGGCGGGGAGAAGCACCACACCAAAACGACGCTTCCAAGAAAGAGTGCGGCGCCCGCGGGCATCGCCGTCGCCGGATCCGGCAGAGGCCAGAGAAGGATTTCTCCCGGAGATGCTCAACCACCGCGAGCCCGAACCAGCCGGCCACCAACCGCCACCAAACCTGCACCGCAGAGCACCGAAGGGAATCTCCCGCCAGCGCCCGCGCCCGTCCCAGCTGAGGCCGTCCCGCGCGACCCCCCGGCCAGCAGCAGCCGTGCTGCCGGGTCCTGGGCGCACACCGCCGTCTCCACTGACCAGCCGACCCCGCCAGAGGAAGGAGGAGCCACGCCCGAATCTTGCCGAGCCGCACTACCTCCCGCCGCAACAGAGACGCCAAACCACAGCAGCTCCGCCGCCGCCCACGCAGCCGACGAGAGCCACCGCCCGCCCGCGGCCGCGCCGCCCAGAGATCGAAGAGGTCCGGGGCCGCCGCCCCGGCGTCCGAGCACCCGTGCCGCTGACCCCCGCAGCAGAAACCGGGGAAGCCAGATCTGACCGCGACCGGCTCGATCCAGCCGCCCCACGCAGCGCCCTGCAACAGCCCCCTCCGCACCCGCAAGCCGAGCATCACCCCCGCCGCTAGAGCATCACCGGAGATAGGCGAGACAGCCGCGCAGACCACCGCCAGGCACCACAGCGCCGAGCGCCACCCGCCGCGGCTCCCCCAGCACTGGACGCCGTGCGACGGGAGAAGGCCCCGCCGCCGCCACCCCTGCACGGGCTTTGCCCGGCGGTGGCCACCGGCGGCGGCGAGGGAGGAGGAGCAGGTGGGGGAGTGGGAGGCGGCGGGGATCGGGTCGCCGCCCGAGTCGCCAAGCTAGGCGACGCGGGGGTCGAAAGGAGCTAATGTTCGGGACTTATCGACGTTCCCAAGAATTTTTGGGCCTTTATTATTCAAAGGTTCCATGTAGGAATTTTAGAGGGTTAATTAGAATCCCTAGAAAATTTTACTACATTGGTCGTTTATTTCATAGCCCTAAGGATTCCTTTGTAATACAATTTATAGGAATTTTAGCACCCACTCAAACCTCTTTGTAATTAAGAATCCATCGTTTTTTTCCATGTGATGGTATCAAATAAAACAAAACTCTATTAGGATTCAAATAGCCATGACATTACAATCCTATGTTTCCAGCCATGGGTTTTTGGAATCCTGCAAATCAAAGAGGCTCTTGTTGATTTGGATGTTTGATTCGCATGAATAGAAAAAACACATGAATCAGCATGAGTATGGCCAAATTCAAGTCAAACGACAAGCAAAAAATAAAGTTCTAATGTTATTGTGCCACAAACTAATACCCTTGGCTCAATCTTCATGCCAAAATTTTGTAAAAGGAGGTGTGAGTGATTTGCCAAATCCTACGTTCATCCATCGAGTCTGAGTTCAAATAATCTTGTTTTCTTTGCTGAAAAGAGGTCTGAGATCAAACATATAGAAAATTAACGTATGAGAGAATATTAAAAGAAACTGCTTGATTGCGTCAGTTGAATTAATAACATAGAAGTTTTCTTCAAGGAGCCACGTGCCATAGCTGTCAAGGAAACAAATACAAAAATTTCCATGAGACTGAGTAAGCGAAAACTTTCTTATGAAATACCGGCTGTGTGATGATCGAAAAATTTCCTACAGATAAAATCCCGCAAAACAAACAGTCCTATAGAAAAGTCCACAAAGATACCAATATCTCCAAAATTGAAAAGAGGCCATAGTGTGTTGTGATATTTAGGTGCGGCCTCCGAGGTTGGAGAAGCATGGACAATGATCATTTTCACCTTGCCACTGACCTGAGCCACTTGTATCAGCTTCCAATAAAAATGGCCACTTGTATGGAACGGCGCACATGCAACCAAAGGTGAAAAGCTACTGTTATCTGCTGCAACCAATAACAAAACAAGAAGAACGATATAATCGAGCACCATCAGCCCATGCGACAATATGGCGTCATTAGATTGCAATCGCGGCATGCATGTGACTGTATGATTGCTCTACTTTTCAATTCCACGTCCCTTCTGATCTTATTGGCCGAATATTTTAGTTTTGTCTGAGTATCATTAGCTGCCTGATCAAGGTATCCGGGGGGCAGTTGCGCCATATATATATCGACCAATCATGATTAGTTTTCACGTCTTGTTGGTAAGGTGCTCTAGTGACGTTTCCAAAGACCAAGTCACTAGTACTAGCTTTGCACGTCCAGTACGCTGTCACCGTGACAGTGACTAGGACGACAAATTGATGGCGAGAGAAAAGAGAGCAAAGGCAGAAACCTTCCTGTATTGTGGACACCCCGAGTTCCTAATTTTGTGTACCTGACCGCCGCTGCCGTTCGCACAGTGGCGTACGTTGCGTGCCTACGTGCTACTAGACAGCAACAATTAATCACGGTCCTCACGTGGTTTAATTTGCAGCTCACCGTTCAGAACGTGGATTGTCAACAGAGAGTAATAAAGGCTGGCTATAACGAGAAGTAATGCATATGTTACTAGTCTATGTTACTACCTTTATAATGGATAATAACATATGGATGGTAACATGCAAGCCTTTGTTAATTGAGATATAGATTCATTTTATCTCAGGGTGTGTTATGTTACAGTAACGTATTAGAGCAAGTACAATAATGGGTTATAAGCCTGCTTACATGGCATTTTTGCCTATGTGAAGAAGAGAGACAAGGAAAAAGCGGAGGAGTGGGCTCTCATGCAATAGCCCGCCTCTACGCGTGCTCCTAGGTAAAGGTATTAAATGTGAAGAAAGAGATAGAGAGAAATTGAAAAAAAAGTTATGGACTTATAGCCAACTCTATTGTATAAGTAATTAATAGTGCTAACTCTTGATGACATGACATATCTATATAGCCAGCAGCTGGCTATATTATTAACCATGCTCTTATGTTACCACAATCATCTCTCCCCTCGTTAACTACATGCCACATAAGCAAATTTGTCTTGGGTTGTGTTATGTTGCAACCTAAGTTACTCCCACTGTGACTAGCCTAAAGGAGAGGTGGATAAATTACTTCAGACAGCCCGGAGATTATCTAGAGAAATATAAGAGTGTTTAAATCACTAAAGTAGTGATCTAACACTCTTATATTTCTTTACACAGGGATTACATTTTAAAATATGGGGCCAACCATTCCTCATGTGCCAATTTTTTGTTTTTTTACGTCAGTCTATTTCTTGCAGCGCGTCCGATTTACATTCAACAGTTCACGTCACATAGTGAGGTGGCATGTGTGCATGTTGAGAGAATTGAGATAGTGGGCATGAACTACTTAGGTATATAGGATTTGAGTGAGGTTAAGTCAAACCCTTTTTTTAAGCACTAAAACTCTTAATAATGCTATTTGTCTAGAGTGCCTTCTCAAACACTGAGACTCTGGCACGGGCCTCAACTTTTTCGTGTGGGGTCTCCCAAAATTTTAAGAGTTGAAATGGAATTAAAATTTAAAATTTGGTTAAAACCCTAAACCTGGAATAATTTGGCTATATATTTTTAGAAATAAAAATGTGCACCACACCACTGGTAATTCATTTAGTGCTAATTCCTTGTTAGAGTTACCCCTTCATGTTAATTAGTTACTAACCAACATGCTCCCTTGATAAACAAACTTGTTAAATCAACCCGGATGGTGCCAATGCAATGACATGTGGGCCCACACCACTAGTTGACCTCATCTTTGCTGACTAGGTGACCAGAGCTCTGGTCTCACTTGTCATGCCCTGTGACTAAGCTAGTTGTGAGTAACAACTATTTTACTAGATTGTTTAAAATCAAAAATGATTTTGGAAATTCTAGAATATTTAAACTTTGAAAAATCATAACCAATTCACCATGGTTCTGAAAATGTGTAAAACTTACCAAAATGTTTAGGAAAATGTCACTTATATGTTCATTTAATTTGCAGCACTCACAAAGCTAGTAAAATACTTGTTTAGGGTAAACAACATTATAGACACTTTAATAATTACTAGAGTTGTTAGAAATGCTATAATTAGTGCGTGTCAACTTCAATTAACTTTCTAACTGTTGCATCGGGTTAATTTTACGGAGACCTATGCCATGTCATGAATTGCATATCATGATCAGGTTGGTGTCTTATTGTACCCTCATTTGCTCTTTTTTCATTGTTTCGCTACTTCTTGGTTTAGATCCAGAAATGACATGAGAACCGAGCAAGATCTGAGTAGTGCCAAAGCACTAAAAGGCAAGCAAAACCTCATTTGATCATGTTGATATCCCATTTCTTTGTAGCTTACAATAGTATCTTCCCTTGCTATATTTTTGTTGGGAAATGTAGTAGAAAACAAAAAAATCGCACCTGCGATCACCCAAGATCAATATGAAGATGCATTACGGGATGGGATCACGATCGTTACCGTCACCAAGTTGCAGCGGAAGAAGAATGTGTCAGTGTAGATCATACTTGGAGTCACTCAAACCGTCTATGAACGATCCCTGGTACCGCCCATGAACGGTCCCTCTGACCGAAGAGCTAAAGCACGGCCTCTCTACTTGGTTGCAAGCGGGCAGCCTTCACGATCCGGCAGCGCTTCGCTGTCCAGAGCTAATCGTCGCCGGAGAATTACAGGGAGGAGATTAGAACAACACAGGGCTTCTAATTATGAGGACAATAGGATTAGCCAAGCTCAAATTAGTCAACTAGGACCAACTAAAACATGAACTTGAAGAACTATAGGAGGCTCCAAAAACTGTCTATTCAATAGAGCAAAAATCCCTAGAATATATGTAGGTTTGAGGGGAGAAGAGGGTTGTCACTAAGGGGGAAAGTTTCCCCTTTAGGGCATAGGCCAAGAGCGGGAGGAGTATTCCACCCCCTAGTCTAATTCGGCACCCCCAAGGGGGCACCACTTCTACTTGGGCCTTTGTGGCCCAAGTTGCCTTCCACCTCTTGACCTTTTTTGGCCCATTGATATTCAAATTAAATATTAAATGTTCTAAATACCTCTAGACCATTATATATATTTTAACATCTCCGAAAACGTTCTCCACATATATATAATTTATCGGTAATACCCGGTATTACCCGATACTCTCTGAAACCCTTCCGGTGACCCCGAAATGCTTTGGGATCCTCTTGGAACTAATATTCATGAAATAATTCCACAAATATATTCTCATGACTCCCGCACTACTAACACTCAGCAGATCGTGATTGCCTTAAGCTTGTGTCCCCGTAGGTTCGGTAACTCATAGACATGAATGGAACCGTTCGTTCAATGACCGGCGACGGGACCTTGGACGTCTGTATCTGTCCCTATGAGTACACGAATGATATTCGAGTGAACCTTTGGTTATCATGTGATGTTCCCTTTGCTTCACGATACTTCAAAAAACCGGGGATGCATCGGTATCCTCCCGAGTCATCACCATGCTCGCTATACCGAAATCCTCGTTACCGGTTTTGTTCTTCTTTCTCGTTTTTGTGTTCTGGCATTGCCATGACGAATTCACCTGTGGTGGCCAGATAATGATCAATGACGTCACACCGAGAGGACCCTAAGAATATCTCTGTGGCACCCCGATCCGCATGGAGCAGGGGGCCTTCGCACGTCAGCCCAGGATAACACCTGACGCACGACAGGTCCATAATACAGCATTCCAGGTACAAAAATATTCATCAAATACATGTATATGGGATTACATCATTGATGAATACAATTATCTGGCATAGCCCTAAGGCTATTAAATGACAGCGGAAGTCTGATAAAAATGGCGGCGGAAGTCTTGGTTTGGCAGCATAACAACTCTGGCTGGGCTCCACAACTCACAGGACTGGCAAGGTTACGGCCTAGCACGACGGATCAAGTGAACGATTCAGGTATGACCTACAAAACTGGCATGACACGCCAGGTCAGTACATTGAATGTACTTGCAAGACAACCAAATACATAGCATCCAAACAAGCAGAAGACAAAGCGAGAACCGAGCGTATGCAACAGCCTATCCCACCTCAATTACTAAACATGGCATGATAAAAATCAACTAAGCATGAACAATATCATATCATCTACTAACATGGCAATGACATGGCATATTAAAACATGCTTCTACATGGCAATGGCAAGACATAGCATATTATCTCAATCATGGCATAATTTAACATATAAATCAAAGCATGGCATGGCATCATGAAACTATGCTGAAAATAAACTACCGATTATATCCAATGCAGACATAGCATCTTAACTATATACAATCATCTTCTGTTCTGCCTTTGGTTTCTAAATGCAACATATTACTCATGCAATGCAACCAAACTCGTACACCGAGTCCCTTGGACTCTCTTACCAACGGGTTGCCTCACAACCGAATGGTGATCTTTCCGGCGATCACAAACATGACCAACACTTGGTCTCCAACACTTATTGAGACCTCGTCTTGTGATCATATCAAAAACATCGTCGTGACTTCTCACGACTATCTCATAGTTCAAGTCACCATATTCTTGTTATCACATATTTATTTACCAACTTAATTATTTCGGTTTGTCCTCCATTTCGACCAAGACCTGATAGTGGGACCTACTACGAACTGTTGCTATCGATAGACTTTATACACTCTGCAGAGGTAGCACACTGTACCCACATCACGGAACCCATGGCCTCGTCATCCCATTCGGGTGGACCAACGGCATTCCGACGAAACCAACCTACTGCCATGACGCTCTCCCGGCCACTCCGACCCAATCCCCAACGGGCTGGTCCTGGGTGGCCCCGTGTCTACCAAAGACACCCCGACCACCGTCGTGGTCAACTCCCACTCGGGGACTGGTACCAAAAATCTCAAAAACGAGCACACAAGGTTATGTCCGCTTACCTGATCAGGGTAAGCACGCCCATAACCTTCCCTAGTTGGAGGCACCGACGAGAGGCACGACAATAGATCGCATTAAGGCCTTCCCAAAAAGGCAAATGTGGCTGCACTGAAAAAGTTCGGTTTGGCGGCACTATGACTCGATCCCATCAATGACGGAGGAGGTTTGTTATTATTAAGTCATTTTATTTCCTTCTCCATCATCATGAACATATTTAACATGAGTGCAACATGCCGCATACAAATGCACGAACAAAATATTGAACTCCTCAAGTGCACAACTATAACATAAAGGACACGACAATAGTATATCAACGGTGCATTACAATCCTCATAACAGTTTATAACGATGACATGCAAATAAAGTAGAGTAGTGGCATGGCATTATTAATAATAACATTCTAATTAACATGGCAAAGGTATCATGAAACACAAGCATGCAAGATAGGCATAAAGAAATAACTGCCGATGAAAACGATATAAAACAACTGCAACTACACACACACAAGGTGCAAGCAAAGTCAAGATGCAAGTTCGGGGCTCATGATAAGAGGTTGGCTTGCCTGGGGGTCGACAAATACTCCGGGAAGAAGTGCGAAATGATCGCGAAAAGATTTGCCGGAAACAGTTCCTTCTCGGAGGGGGCTGTTTACGGGCAAGGGCAAAAAGGTCATTTTCACTGTTTGAAAATATTATGAAAATGACATCAACGGAACGGGATCGACGAAACAAAGACGTGGGCTTTGGATTCACCTCATTTGGAGTTGTGGGTAAAAAGATATGACCGTTTAACTATCAGGGACCAATTTGTAAAGAAAATCATTACAAACGGGGCCCTAGCAGAAAACAGATCGCGTATTCTCAGAAATACGCTTTCCAGAAAGGAAAGCACATTCTAACCCGAAGAAGAGGAAGAATACGCCTTCGGCTTAGGGAAAGCGCACACTCCGGAATACGCCTTCGGGGTTCCGAAAACGGAAAACGGCCCGAGGCGCTGCCACTTAACTGACGTGGCGAAGCGGGGTCAACGCGGGGTCACTGAGGAGGGGGACCCGCGAGGGGGTGGGGCCTGCCTGGCTGTCTTCTTCCTCCTCCCGCTCGGGATCGAGCGAGGCTGAGGGAGGCGCCAGCCCCGACGGCGCTTGCCGGCGCGTCCGGCCACGGCAGGCGACGGGCGGCCTACCCACGGGTTCAGGAGGAGGAGGCGCACCCCGGGGTAGTCTCCGTCGCCGGCGAC
Source organism: Triticum aestivum (assembly GCF_018294505.1). NCBI lineage: Eukaryota > Viridiplantae > Streptophyta > Magnoliopsida > Poales > Poaceae > Triticum > Triticum aestivum. The sequence continues at coordinate 474,810,489 of NC_057805.1, read as the reverse complement.
AAGCACTGGACAGGGAGCCACCCGGCCCGCGGCGGAGAGGGGCTTCGGCCTCCGGTGGACACGGGGCTCCGGTGGAGGAAACGGAAGGGGCGGCGAGCCAGGGAGGATCGACAGGGAGTGGCGCGTCCATCCATGGGCTCAGACTGGGCAGGGGACGGTCGGAGAGAGAGAATGGCCGAGGGGAATCGGCGGCGGCCATTCGGCCATGGAGGGGGATGTGGAGCTCCGAGGCGAGTGGGGAGGCTTTGAGAGGCGTTGTGGCTGCGGTTCTACTTATAGCCGCGGGAGAGCTCGGGAAGGGGGGCGAGGTGGCACGCGGCGTGCAACATGTCCGTGCGCCGGCGAGGGCGCAGGCGCGGCCAAGGCTCACGGGGAGGCACGGGAAGGCGATGAGGGGGATCAAGACGAACGCCAGAGGGTCATGGAGACGAGGAAGGCGTGCAGACGAACGGAGGAAGAAGAGATCGGCGAGGAAGACGACGATGCGCAGGAGCGCACTATTCCGGTCATTGGCACGGCTCTCCGGAGAAGAAAACTAAGGGGCCAGAGGTCCAGATGGAAGAGGACGGCGAGGGGGCATTAATGGCGAGGCCAGAGACGGTCGGAGCAGCGCTGCCGACGACAACAGTGGCTAGACCACTGTTTTGGCTGGCTGCCCTCGTAGTCACCACTGGCATGGCGCGCTCTGGGGTTTTTACTGATGTAAGTTCATGTCTACCGCATAGTCCTTCCAGAGTGGAGTATTACCATGGTAAAGAAACGGGCAGAGACAAATTGAGCTGAGTAAACCAAGCTTCACAAGTTTGTTGTTGCAAACTTGGCCACACTCTAGAGATTAAACCAGAGAGGGTAAAAGGTAAAATGGTTGTCTGGGAGGCTTAGGGTAGAAAGGACTACGGTCCTGGGAGTTTTGAAGTAATTTGGACAACTATTTACCATAGTTGCTGTACAACTACCAAATCTGACCCAGAAACTTAATCATGATGAAACACTCACTAGGAGTGATGGATTGGGCTATAACTTGGCAAAGCCTGATGATTTGAACGTACCATGATGCTGTAAAAAGTTCATACCAAATGGACTCACCAAAATGGTACTTCCTTCACAGCTATCATTTCTGTCCAAAAACTTCAGAAAAATCCTCAGGGCAATTGGTCAAGTGAAAGGAGCCAAACTCTTGTGGAGATAGGTTATATGAGTAGGAGAAGGCTTGGAAAAATTATCGGCCATAATGGAGCAAGATAAAATACACTTGCTTCACAAACTGAAAATTTGGACAGAAAACAAGAATTGCTCCTGTGCTCACATAGTTCAATGAAATGAACTGAATTTGGGTGGAGGATAATGATTTGAGATACTTGAGAGGATGGAAAAGTTTCATCCCATTTGGAAACACTATGAAGGTACTTCCTTCACAAACTTGTGTTCTGGTCAGAAACTTTGAAAAATTGCACAGGGAGCTAGGGTGAATGTATTGAGCTCATCTTTGCTATCCATGGGTTATTTAACAATGTTAAACTCCCTGCCAAATTGCTGCTCAATTGGACTTAGCAATAAAGCACTTCCAGTGCAAAATTTCAGAGAAGGCAGAAACTTGCATTGGATCATGTGCCAAATTTTGAACTGTGGAATCATGATATTAGGATGGAACTAGTGATTATATAGCAAGGACAAGCTCCACAATTTATGTGGGAATTTTCTCTGCTATAAAAATAGTAGTTCCTTTGGAAATTGGCAGAAATGCAATATTGGCATTAAATAGGAAAAGGCAATTTTCCTTATTTAATTATGGACAATATACTTGTCAGAGCTTGGATTAGGCATAAGCATCAACTCCACCAATTCTCATGAATTGAGGAGATGGCTAGATATGCCTTTGGATTATATTCCTCAGAAAGGCAAGAAAAGGAATAAATCATAATTCAAAAATATTGCATTGGACTTAGCAATATTTTTGCATATCCAAGGTTAAGAAAGATAGGATGATCTCTGGGATCAATTGGGAGGATCAACAGAACAAGGAAAATGGTGGCTCCTTTGTAATCACAAGGGCATATCCAAATTCCAAAAATTTGGAATTAGGGTTTAAGAGGAATTGAGCTGATGCAAATGAGGTCTTGCCCACTGAAAAAGACATGAGCAGGATTTTGAAAGGTTGGAAATGACAAAATTTTCTCAGGGTCATCCAGCAAACTCAGGAGAAAATTTTGAAAATGAGTGCCAGGAGAGAATAACAACACAAAAATTGATAACCCAATTTTGGGGCTGTTACAATCTCTCCATCGTCGGAGGAGCAAATCCCACTCTCAAGCTTGGCCACTAGTCAAACTTTTTGATGAACCTGTAAGTTGTCGTTTTGATCACCGTGTTATTGGTAACGTTTGAGCAACCCCAAACCCCACTTCACGGTAAGAAGTGACCACGATACTCTGATGGTCTAAGGAGAAATTTCACACCTTAACACTTAGTGTTATTACAATTGAATGCAGACGATATTAACTCAATTCATAACAAACAAGATTTGGTGGATTCAATATGATCGTTCTTCTAACGTCATAATCTCAATGTTGTTTTAGGATCATCGTTACACTTAACGATATCCTAAAATCCGGAAAACATGATCACCAACAACACTTGAGCCAATCCTAGAGGCAAGACTAGGAATCTTTTATTTAACTGTTTATCATTCCACATGTGCATATGAGTTTTCTACTGAATCACATATTCCAGGATCATAGCAGTTCTAGCATGAAATATAAAGTCTTATTTATAAATGTGGAAATATAATAATACAAATATGAAACAGTATTGCCTCTGGAGCATATTTCCAACAGTCTCCCACTTGCACTAGAATCAATATTCTAGTTTACATAGTCTCTTTAACACCTATGGCTATCCGGTGTTGCTCATTCATTGCTCGTGGTAGAGCCTTCGCCCTTGTATTTGAAACATTCAAATCCGTGTGAATCTTGAGAATCTTCACATAGCCCTTCTCAACATATTGTCGGACAATGTGATACTTGCGTTCAATGTGTCTGGTCTTCATGTGTGATCTTGGTTCCTTTGCTTGAGCAACGACTCCACTATTATCACAATAGAGAGCCATTGGATTCAACACACTTGGGACAACACCAATTTCTTCAAGAAACTTCTTGATCTAGAACGCCTCCTTTGATGCTTCTGAAGCCGCAATATACTCTGCTTCTGCCGTAGAATCTACAACAGTATTTTGTTTGAAACTCTTCCAAACTACCACACCACCATTAAGGGTGACAACATAACCTTATTGAGATTTATAGCCATCTATATCAGTCATGAAGCTAGCAATGGTGTAACCATTTACAATGAGTTCTTCATTCCCCTCCATTAACAAGGCGCATGTCCTTTGTTCTTCTGAGGTACTTAAGAATATTTTTAACTGTTGTCCAGTGAGCCACTCCTGGATCACTCTGGTATCTTCTACTAACACTTAGTGCATAAGAAACATCTGGTCTTGTACATATCATAGCATACATGATGGATCCAATAACAGAGGCGTATGGTACCCCACTCATGTGCACTCGCTCATCAACTGTCTTGGGACAGTGATTTCTGCTAAGTGTTATGCCATGTGACATTAGGAGAAATCCTTTATTTTCATTCTCCATTTTAAACCTCTTTAAAACCTTGTCAATGTATGTGCTTTGACTTAGTACTATCAGACGTCTTGATCTATCTCTATAGATCTTTATGCCCAACATATATGCAGCTTCGCCTAAGTCTTTCATTAAAAACACACTCTTTAAATAGTCTTTTATTGTGCCAAGATACTTAGTATCATTCCCAATCAATAATATGTCATCTACATATAATATTAGAAATGCTATAGAGCTCCCACTAAACTTCTGGTATACACAAGCTTCTTCATCATTTTTAATGAAGCCAAACTCTTTTACCAGTTCATCAAAATGTTGTTTCCAGCTCCTTGATGCTTGCTTCAAACCATAGATTGATCTTTGAAGTTTGCACACCTTTTTGGCATCCTTCGGATCGACAAAACCTTCTGGTTCTTTCATGTATACATCCTCTTTCAGATTTCCATTTAGGAAAGCAGTTTTGACATCCATCTGCCGTATCTCATAATCGAAATATGCAGCTATAGCCATCATAATCTGCACGGACTTTAGCATTGCTACTGGAGAGAAAGTTTCGTCATAATCAACTCCCTCAACTTGTGAAAATCCTTTCACAACTAGCCTTGCTTTGTAGATGGTAGGATTACCATCCGCATCCGTTTTTCTTTTGAAGATCCATTTACATTGTATGGGTTTCACACCCTTTGGAGGATCAACCAAGTTCCAAACTTGATTCTTGTACACGGACTCCATTTCGGATTGCATGGCTTTGAGCAATTCTTTTGAGCTGGGCGCCGCCATCACTTCCTTGTAATGCACAGGTTCATCTTCTTCTAAGATGAATATTTCATTGTGAAACCATTCAGGAGGTTCGATAACTCTTCCTGACATGCGCGGTTCATTCACAGTCTTAACTGGAGTTTGTACAGCTGGTGTAGTGTTTTTCTGTTCAGTTGTGCGGATAACTTCTGGAACAAATTATGCTTCGTTAGTCCTTGCTTTTGGAGATTCAATAATCTCATCAGGTTGTACTGTCCTCCCACTTACTTCTTTAGTGAGAAACTCCTTCTCAAGAAAGTGTCCATTTTTAGTGACAAACACTTTGTCTTCGAACTTCTGGTAGAAGGAATACCCAATTGTTTCTTTGGGATGACCTACAAACACTACTGCAGGATGCTGCTAACACGACACTACGATCAGAGACCCTTTCAGAAACAGTGTGCGATGCAATAATCGCAAACGGTGCTGTATGAAAACCGTCAGAAATGTATAAAACGTTTGCGATGACGGATGCATCAAACACGGTTCAGGTTTTAGTTGCGTGTGCGATGAAGGGCATACTGTTCAGTTCAATTAACTGTTTGCGATGAGGAGGAACAAAAGAAACGGGCAACCAGATGAAGGCGTGTGCGATTCACAGCATACGGTTCACTCGGATGAACTGTTTGTGATTAGGCAACACAAAAGAAACGGTCAGCCAGATCAACGTGTGTGCGATATACGGCATGCGGTTCACTCGGATGAACTGTTTGCGTTGAGACATGAAAACAGAAACGGTTCAACTTAACAAGATGTGTGTGATACGCGGCAAACAGGTCTGTAATCAGAAATGTGTGTGAAGACCGACAATAACACAGACGGTTGCTGCTAATAAGACGTGTGTATTGTGCGATGGAATTGCATACAGAACAACAACAACATATATATATATATATATACACACACACACACACTTATAAGGACATGCTTGCATAACGAGATTAAACATCCACTTACATAGGTGGCTACTACAACCATGGCATTTGTACACACCAAAGTAAACTATTACATGCATAATTACATAGGTGGCTACTACACACATGACATTTCCACACACCAATAAAGTAAACTATATATTACATGCATGATTAACTAGCATAAACGATCATCTGATCATCATCTACTTCTTGTGGCGCTTGCTCTGCTTGTGGCTTGATCCGGGCTCGTCGATTTGGGTAACGAGGCACTTCCTCATGTCAACGATCCGCCTGTGCATCTCGTAGCATGTGTACACGCTCTTGGCCGCAAACCTGAGGTGAGGTTCATCCAGTTGCCGCATCTAAGCCCCATGCCAGGATACGGGACTTGTTCTCTGGGCATCCTGCTTCATCTTTTCGTATTAGGGGTCGATGATGGCCGAGGCGAGTTCGACCAGGGAGTCCTGCTTCGTGCTGTCCCAGACCCTGTAGTGGTCACCGATTTCGACAAGGTTCTTGCAGGCCAAGCCCGTAACTCTGAGCGCTTTTAGATCGTCTTTGGTTTCCACCATGGCGAACTTGTAGTCGGTGCTGTTGACAAACCTGTTGAAACGGTCGCAAGGCTCTGTGGCCATGTAGTAGTGGTAGATGAGGACATGATGGCGCACGCACAACTGGGCGACGGCAACCTTCTGATCTATGTCGGGACGACCGACGGTGTACTGGAGGTCGATGCCGACCACCTTGTACTTGTCTCGAGCAAGCAACTGCTCAACGCTGTTGATGTAGTCGTCCACCGCGGCCGGGTCGATGGTGTACACCACCGAGAGATCCGTCTCCCTCGCGTGGGTCTCCACTCTATGCTCGCCGAACTCCATTGGAGCGTCGCCGGACATCCCCTCTCTATGTGTTGTCGTGGGTGTGCTTGTTGTGTTGTGGGGCGCGATTGAAAGGTTGAAGAGACTAAGGTTATAATGGCCGCGGGAATTAAAGGGGAAGCCAGACGGCCAGGAATATCGGCAGGCCCTGATGGCAGTTCTAATTTGCAGCGCGTAACTCCATCGTGCCGCACATAACTGCATCGCGTGGCAACGTGCGCGGCGCAACCACATGCATATGGGGTCCCCGACGTGATCGTGCGCACGCCCAACCGCTGGCAGAGCGCGCGTGGAGGGATGCGAGCAGAGCGCTCCGCGGTCGCCTCAAGGAAAAGTTGTCCATAAGCCTAGCGCGCCGACGGACGTGACCAGAGCATGCCAACGGACGCGACAGAGCGCGCCACGGTGCCTAACGGCGAGCACAGCGCGCTACGGCGCCTAACGGCGAGCAGAGCTTGCCGAGGGACGCGATCAGAGGACGGCACAGTGATACATGGCAAATAAGACGAACTGTGCGAGCGATGTCGGAGACATCAAGCGAGAATCAGATTAGAGTTGCGTGTGCGATACATGGCAGACAGTTGATCCATCAGATCTTTTTGTGATGGAATAAGCCGTGTGTGTTGCGGGCAAACGCTTGCTGGTGTATAACCTTAAATTTAACCAAAAAAGTGTTAATGCATGTTACAAAAATTGTATAGCTGGAAACTATGTTCAAATATGACTCCAACGATATAATCTATGGCGACATGCATTCTTATTTTATTAGTTAAATCCTACTTATAAACCAGGATGGGGATATAGTAGGTAATTAACTCGCAAACGTTTTCTTATTAACTGTATGTGTACGTGTCCTCTCGTCCTCCTCTCGCACATCTTGTCACCCCGCTGCCGTAGACGGCTTACAGCGCAAGCTTGCGCAGCGCGCGGGGGCGTTCTTTTGGCCAAACGGTGGCGCCAATGAATCGTCGGTGAGCCTGTTCCCTCGCAACCTCGCAGGTTCCCGCGCAAGCTTCCCGCCCGACTCGGTGAAATCCCCCAAAATCCTAATGCTTGTCGGCCTGCTATAAAAACCCTCACGGCCGGCGAGTCCTGCGTCGCATTTTCCCCTCCCTCCCTGTAGCTTATCTTGTCTGCTTCTCCCACAATCGCCAATGGCACCGGTCCGTCGTCGTCGCTCAGCCACTCCGCCGTCATCAGAGGACAGCTCCAGCTGGGAGGCTACACCGCGGCGGCGGCGGCGCAGTCCCCGGCGTCCCTGTTGGGTGTGCGCGGAACACCCACCACACGCTCCGCCGCCACTGCCCGTCGGCAACTGTTGCCGGCCGTCGTTGCCGCCGCACCATCGTCGAAAGCCAGGGCCATCTCCCGCTCCACCGCCACGACCCAAAGGCGGGAGGTGGCCGTCGTGGCCGCCACCCCACTGCCGGCCACCGTGGCCATCACCCGCTCCGCCACCGCGGCCCGAAGGCAGGAGGTGGTGGTCGTGGCCGCCACCCCATCGTCGGCGACCGTGGCCGCCAGCCCACCGTCGACCGCCAGGATCATCACCCGCTCCGCCACCACCGCCCAAAGGAGGGAGGCAGAGGTGGAGGCCCGCAAGTGCGTCAGCGACCTTGCGTGCTACATCGAGTTCCTGCGGGAGGAGGAGGAGCGCCTCGTCGAGCACGCAAAGAGCCTTACCGCAGCCATGGCCGCAGCACACGCTGACGCAGAGGCGAGGAATCAGGAGATCGACGAGCAGTCCGGCCGCTTCGAGAGGGATCGTCTGGAGCGGCAGTGGGCGTTCGAGCTGGCGAGCGTCGCTGAACGTGCAGCAGCGGCAGGCACCGTATTGCATTTGTCCAGCTCGTCGGTAGGCTCCTCCTCCTCTGCCTCTTATTGAGCGTGCTCGGCAGAGGAGAGGCTGCCGGAAGTAGCACAAAGCCCCTCCGTGGTAGTAGTAGTATTTAGGGGCTATTTTGTTCAGTTCATCTGACTATAGATGTGTGGTCGAACTGTACAACGTACTTAAACTTAGCTAGTATATATAGTTGAACTAGCTATTTCAGTACGTGGTTGGCAACAATTGGGGAGAAGTTTGGTCGGTTCAGCTGTCGAGTTGAACTGTTTGTATAAATTAAGAACGACTGCTTAATCTATGAATGAAATCTATGCTTAATTACTGATATTTAGTTGCAAAAATTACATAGTGCTAATGATTTCTAGCTGCATATTTTGTCAAATTGAAGTGTTACAAGGATTGACAAATGGCAACGTTACTAGATCAACAAATGTAAATCTTTCCAGTTTGACAAATGGCAACATACCCAATATGACAGATGCAAATCTTACCAAATTGTTTGTACGTGGTTGCACACGGGTCATCCAAAACAACCATTTGCGTTGAAGGGATGAACAAATCCTGCGCTGCTCTCACTTTGCATACGGGTGTTCTATCTAAATCATTTGCGATCAAAAGCTGCAGAAATCCTGCTTGGCACATTTTCTCTTGGCTTCCTGGGGAAGCTGTCGGTTTGCATACGGGTGTTCTAACTAAAACGTTTGCGATGAGTGTTTTATATTTAAAAAGCGAATTAAACTGCGGCTTGGGCGCCATTAATGGAGAGGATGCGAGCAAGTCGGGCGGCCATGGAAGTCAAAGGGCTCGCTTACCAGTGAGCCTGCGCAGCATACAACTCGCACGCTTCCCGGTGAGCCTGCGCACTCGAGGACAGCTTGCATGCCTCCCGGTCAGCCTGCGCACCGGACGGCGCTCCCACACCTCCCATTCAGTCAAGGTCAAGCAGCTGTCCGCACGGCACCTTCTACAGCCATTAAAACCAAGACACGTGGTGTCACGTCAATGGTTAACCGAATTTTGGATTTACTAGAATTTAAAAATCAGGCATCTCAATGTTTTGCTGGCAATCAACGGTGCCCTGGTATTTGAAATTCATTCTCATTTCTTCCATGGGACCTAAGAATGCACCCAAGGACACAGATTTGATTTTTCAACCAATTTATATGCACTGGAGCATGTGCATGTAGTTCAAATTTGAATTATGCACATAAATGCATTGAAAACTCAGTTAATGCATAAAAATGTCCAAACGAACCCCGAAAAATCACAAAAATTCACACAACACTCCTGTTGTTCTATGTTGACACGAGAAAAAAATTTGAAAGCAATAAGAGGCAATGGATATCGTTTCGTCCCCAAAGGTGGGACGTTCCCTACCGAAAACCATCATGCTTGTTGTGAGAAGCTCCGGTTTGTGAGAAGCATATACCCAAACCTGCCCCAAATGGGACAAAATTTGTACCACGGCATGTTGATGCCGCTCCATGATAGCATGCCAAGTTTCATGAATTTCAAACGAGTTTTGGATTTACTAGAATTTAAAAACCAGGCATCTCAATGTTTTGCCGGCAATCAACGGTGCCCTGGTGTTTGAAATTCATTCCCATTTCTTGCATGGGACCTAAGCATGCACCCAAGGACACATATTTGATTTTTCAACCAATTTATATGCACTGGAGCATGTGCATGTAGTTCAAATTTGAATTATGCACATAAATGCATTGAAAACTCAGTTAATGCATAAAAATGTCCAAACGAACCCCGAAAAATCACAAAAATTCACACAACACTCCTGTTGTTCTATGTTGACACGAGAAAAAAATTGAAAGCAATAAGAGGCAATGGATATCGTTTCGTCCCCAAAGGTGGGACGTTCCCTACCGAAAACCATCATGCTTGTTGTGAGAAGCTCCGGTTTGTGAGAAGCATATACCCAAACCTGCCCCAAATGGGACAAAAATTTTACCACGACATGTTGATGCCGCTCCATGATAGCATGCCAAGTTTCATGAATTTCAGACGAGTTTTGGATTTACTAGAATTTAAAAACCAGGCATCTCAATGTTTTGCCGGCAATCAACGGTGCCCTGGTGTTTGAAATTCATTCCCATTTCTTGCATGGGACCTAAGCATGCACCCAAGGACACAGATTTGATTTTTCAACCAATTTATATGCACTGGAGCATGTGCATGTAGTTCAAATTTGAATTATGCACATAAATGCATTGAAAACTCAGTTAATGCATAAAAATGTCCAAACGAACCCCGAAAAATCACAAAAATTCACACAACACTCCTGTTGTTCTATGTTGACACGAGAAAAAAATTGAAAGCAATAAGAGGCAATGGATATCGTTTCGTCCCCAAAGGTGGGACGTTCCCTACCGAAAACCATCATGCTTGTTGTGAGAAGCTCCGGTTTGTTAGAAGCATATACCCAAACCTGCCCCAAATGGGACAAAATTTGTACCACGACATGTTGATGCCGCTCCATGATAGCATGCCAAGTTTCATGAATTTCAGACGAGTTTTGGATTTACTAGAATTTAAAAACCAGGCATCTCAATGTTTTGGCGGCAATCAACGGTGCCCTGGTGTTTGAAATTCATTCCCATTTCCTGCATGGGACCTAAGCATGCACCCAAGGACACAGATTTGATTTTTCAACCAATTTATATGCACAGGAGCATGCGCGTGTAGTTCAAATTTGAATTATGCACATAAATGCATTGAAAACTCAGTTAATGCATAAAAATGTCCAAACGAAACCTGAAAAATCACAAAAATTCACACAACACTCCTGTTGTTCTATGTTGACATGGGAAAAAAATTGAAAGCAATAAGAGGCAATGGATATCATTTCGTCCCCAAAGGTGGGACGTTCCCTACCGAAACCATCATGCTTGTTGTGACAAGCTCTGGTTTGTGAGAAGCATATACCCAAACTTGCCCCAAATGGGACAAAATTGGTACCACGGTATGTTGATGCCGCTCCACGATAGCATGCCAAGTTTCATGAATTTCAGACGAGTTTTGGATTTACTAGAATTTAAAAACCAGGCATCTCAATGTTTTGCCGGCAATCAACGGTGCCCTGGTGTTTGAAATTCATTCCCATCTCTTGCATGGGACCTAAGCATGCACCCAAGGACACAGATTTGATTTTTCAACCAACTTATATGCACTGGAGCATGTGCATGTAGTTCAAATTTGAATTATGCACATAAATGCATTGAAAACTCAGTTAATGCATAAAAATGTCCAAACGAACCCCGAAAAATCACAAAAAATCACACAACACTCCTGTTGTTCTATGTTGACACGAGAAAAAAGCTTGAAAGCAATAAGAGGCAATGGATATCGTTTCGTCCCCAAAGGTGGGACGTTCCCTACCGAAAACCTTCATGCTTGATGTGAGAAGCTCCGGTTTGTGAGAAGCATATACCCAAACCTGCCCCAAATGGGACAAAATTTGTACCACGGCATGTTGATGCCGCTCCAGGATAGCATGCCAAGTTTCATGAGTTTCAGACGAGTTTTGGATTTACTAGAATTTTAAAACCAGGCATCTCAATGTTTTGCGGGCAATCAACGGTGCCCTGGTGTTTGAAATTCATTCCCATTTCTTGCATGGGACCTAAGCATGCACCCAAGGACACAAATTTGATTTTTCAACCAAATTATATGCACTAGAGCATGCGCATGTAGTTCAAATTTGAATTATGCACATAAATGCATTGAAAACTCATTTAATGCATAAAAAAGTCCAAACGAAACCTGAAAAATCAAAAAATTCACACAACTCTCCTGTTGTTCTATGTTGACACGGGAAAAAAATTGAAAGCAATAAGAGGCAATGGATATCGTTTCGTCCCCAAAGGTGGGACGTTCCCTACCGAAACCTTCATGCTTGTTGTGAGAAGCTCTTGTTTGTGAGAAGCATATACCCAAACCTGCCCCAAATGGGACAAAATTTTTACCACGGCATGTTGATGCTGCTCCATGATAGCACGCCAAGTTTCATGAATTTCAGACGAGTTTTGGATTTACTAGAATTTAAAAACCAGGCATCTCAATGTTTTGCCGGCAATCAACGGTGCCCTGGTGTTTGAAATTCATTCCCATTTCTTGCATGGGACCTAAGCATGCACCCAAGGACACAGATTTGATTTTTCAACCAATTTATATGCACTGGAGCATGCGCATGTAGTTCAAATTTGAATTATGCGCTGATGTCTAGTACACAACCTTCTTCTTGTAGACGTTGTTGGGCCTCCAAGTGCAGAGGTTTGTAGGACAGTAGCAAATTTCCCTCAAGTGGATGACCTAAGGTTTATCAATCCGTGGGAGGCGTAGGATGAAGATGGTCTCTCTCAAGCAACCCTGCAACCAAATAACAAAGAGTCTCTTGTGTCCCCAACACACCCAATACAATGGTAAATTGTATAGGTGCACTAGTTCGGCGAAGAGATGGTGATACAAGTGCAATATGGATGGTAGATATAGGTTTTTGTAATCTGAAAATATAAAAACAGCAAGGTAACTAATGGTAAAAGTGGGCGTAAACGGTATTGCAATGCTACGAAACAAGGCCTAGGGTTCATACTTTCACTAGTGCAAGTTCTCTCAACAATAATAACATAATTGGATCATATAACTATCCCTCAACATGTAACAAAGAGTCACTCCAAAGTCACTAATAGCGGAGAACAAACGAAGAGATTATGGTAGGGTACGAAACCACCTCAAAGTTATTCTTTCCGATCAATCCATTGGGCTATTCCTATAAGTGTCACAAACAGCCCTAGAGTTCGTAGTAAAATAACACCTTAAGACACACATCAACCAAAACCCTAATGTCACCTAGATACTCCAATGTCACCTCAAGTATCCGTGGGTATGATTATACGATATGCATCACACAATCTCAGATTCATCTATTCAACCAACACATAGAACCTCAAAGAGTGCCCCAAAGTTTCTACCGGAGAATCAAGACGAAAACGTGTGCCAACCCCTATGCATAGGTTCATGGGCGGAACCCGCAAGTTGATCACCAAAACATACATCAAGTGAATCACGTGATATCCCATTGTCACCACAGATACGCACGGCAAGACATACATCAAGTGTTCTCAAATCATTAAAGACTCAATCCGATAAGATTACTTCAAAGGGAAAACTCAATCCATTACAAGAGAGTAGAGGGGGAGAAGCAACATAAGATCCAACTATAATAGCAAAGCTCGCGATACATCAAGATCGAATCACCTCAAGAACACGAGAGAGAGATCAAACACATAGCTACTGGTACATACCCTCAGCCCTGAGGGTGAACTACTCACTCCTCGTCATGGAGAGCGTCGGGATGATGAAGATGGCCACCGGTGAGTGTTCCCCCCTCCGGCAGGGTGCCGGAACACCGATTGGTTTTTGGTGGCTACAGAGGCTTGCGGCGGCGGAACTCCCGATCTCTTCTGCTCCCCGATCGTTTTAGGGTATATGGATATATATATATAGGCGGAAGAACTACGTCATGGGAGCCACGAGGGGCCCACGAGGGTGGAGGGCGCGCCCAGGGGGGTTGGCACGCCCCCTGCCTCGTGCCTTCCTTGTTACTTTCTTGACGTGGACCCAAGTCTCCCGGGTTGCTTTCCTTCCAAAAATAACTTCTCCAGAAGGTTTCATTCCAGTTCGACTCCGTTTGATATTCCTTTTCTTCGAAACACTGAAACAAGGGGAAAAACAGGAACTGGCACTGTGCTCTGGGTCAATAGGTTAGTCCCAAAAATAATATAAAAGTGCATAATAAAGCCCATAAACATCCAAGACGGATAATATAATAGCATGAAACAATCAAAAATTATAGATGCGTTGGAGACGTATCAGCATCCCCAAGCTTAATTCCTGCTCGTCCTCGAGTAGGTAAATGATAAAAACAGAATTTTTGATGTGGAATGCTACTTGGCATAATTTCAATGTAATTCTTCTTAATTGTGGTATGAATATTCAGATCCGAAAGATTCAAGATAAAAGTTCATATTGACATAAAAGTAATAATACTTCAAGCATACTAAGTAAGCAATTATGTCCTCTCAAAATAACATGGCCAAAGAAAGTTCATCCCTACAAAATCATATAGTTTAGTCATGCTCCATTTTCGTCACACAAGAATGCTCTCATCATGCACAACCCCGATGACAAGCCAAGCAATTGTTTCATACTTTAGTAGTCTCAAACTTTTTCAACCTTCACGCAATACATGAGCGCGAGCCATGGACATAGCACTTTGGGTGGAATAGAATATGATGATGGGGGTTTTGTGGAGAAGACAAAAAGGAGAAAGTCTCACATCAACGAGGCTAATCAATGAGCTATGGAGATGCCCATCGATTGATGTTAATGCAAGGAGTAGGGATTGCCATGCAACGGATGCGCTAGAGCTATAAATATATGAAAGCTCAACAAAAGAAACTAAGTGGGTATGATTCCAACTCGCTTGCCCACGAAGACCTAGGGCACTTGAGGAGGCCCATTGTTGGAATATACAAGCCAAGTTCTATAATGAAAAATTCCCACTAGTATATGAAAGCGACAAAACAAGAGACACTCTATCATGAAGATTATGGTGCTACTTTGAAGCACAAGTGTGGTAAAGGATAGTAACATTGTCCCTTCTCTCTTTTTCTCTCATTTTTTTGGGCCTTCTCTCTTTTTTTATGGCCTTTCTCTCTCTCTCTTTTTTTTATTCCTCACTTGGGACAATGCTCTAGAAAATGATGATCATCACACTTCTATTTATTTACAACTCAATGATTACAACTCGATACTAGAACAAAGTATGACTCTATATGAATGCCTTCGGCGGTGTACCGGGATATGCAATGAACCAAGAGTGACATGTATGAAAGAATTATGAACGGTGGCTTTGCCACAAATACTATGTCAACTACATGATCATGCAAAGCAATATGACAATGATGAACATGTCATGATAACGGAATGGTGGAAAGTTGCATGGCAATATATCTCGGAATGGCTATGGAAGTGCCATAATAGGTATGTATGGTGGCTGTTTTGAGGAAGATATAAGGAGGTTTATGTGTGAAAGAGTGTATCATATCACGGGGTTTGGATGCACCGGCGAAGTTTGCACCAACTCTCAATGTGAGAAAGGGCAATGCACGGTACCGAAGAGGCTAGCAATGATGGAAAGGTGAGGGTGCGTATAATCCATGGACTCAACATTAGTCATAAAGAACTCACATACTTATTGCAAAAATCTACAAGTCATCAAAAACCAAGCACTACGCGCATGCTCCTAGGGGGATAGATTGGTAGGAAAAGACCATCGCTCGTCCCCGACCGCCACTCATAAGGAGGACAATCAAAGAACACCTCATGTTTCAAATTTGTTACATAACGTTTACCATACGTGCATGCTACGGGACTTGCAAACTTCAACAAAAGTATTTCTCAAATTCACTACTACTCAACTAGCACGACTTTGATATCACTACCTCCATATCTCAAAACAATCATCAAGCATCAAACTTCTCTTAGTACTCAACGCACTCATAAGAAATTTTTTACTAATCTTGAATACCTAGCATAATAGGATTTTTTTAAGCAAATTACCATGCTATTTAAGACTCTCAAAATAATCTAAGTGAAGCATGAGAGTTCATCAATTTCTTCAAAATAAAACCACCATTGTGCTCTAAAAGATATAAGTGAAGCACTAGAGCAAACAACCAACTACTCCGAAAGATATAAGTGAAGATCAATGAGTAGTTAAATAATTATGCAACTATGTGAAGACTCTCTAACATTTAAGAAGTTCAGATCTTGGTAATTTATCCAAACAGCAAGCAAATCTAAAGAAAATACAATGACGCTCCAAGCAAAACACATATCATGTGGTGAATAAAAATATAGCTCCAAGTAAAGTTACCGATGAACGAAGACGAAAGAGGGGATGCCTTCCGGGGCATCCCCAAGATTAGGCTCTTGGTTATCCTTGAATATTACCTTGGGGTGCCTTGGGAATCCCCAAGCTTAGGCTCTTGCCACTCCTTATTCCATAGTCCATCGAATCTTTACCCAGAACTTGAAAACTTCACAACACAAAACTTAACAGAAAATCTCGTGAGCTCCGTTAGCGAAAGAAAACAAAACACCACTTCAAGGTACTGTAATGAACTCATTATTTATTTGTATTGGTGTTAAATCTACTGTATTCCAACTTCTCTATGGTTTATAAACTATTTTACTAGCCATAGAGTCATTAAAATAAGCAAACAACACACGAAAAACAGAATCTGTCAAAAACAGAACAGTCTGTAGTAATCTGTAACTAACGCAAACTTCTGGAACTCAAAAAATTCTAAAATAAATTGGTAGACCTGAGGAATTTGTCTAGTAATCATATGCAAAAAGAATCAACTAAATAGCGCTCTCCAATAAAAAGTTGAAGCTAATCTCGTGAGCACTAAAGTTTCTGTTTTTACTGCATGATCATAACGACTTCACCCAAGTGTTCCCAAAGGTTCTACTTGGCACAAACACTAATTAAACATAAAACCACATCTAACCAGAAGATAGATGGATTATTTATTACTAAACATAACCAAAAAGAAACAAACTAAAATAAAGTTGGGTTGCCTCCCAACAAGCGCTAACGTTTAACGCCCCTAGCTAGGCATGATGATTTCAATGATGCTCACAAAAAGATAAGAATTGAAACATAAAGAGAGCATCATGAAGAATATGACTAGCACATTTAAGTCTAACCCACTTCCTATGCATAGGGATTTTGTGAGCAAACAACTTATGGAAACAATAATCAACTAGCATAGGAAGGCAAAACAAGCATAAGTTCAAAACTTTAAGCATAGAGAGGAAACTTGATATTATTGCAATTCCTACAAGCATATGTTCCTCCCTCATAATAATTTTCAGTAGCATCATGAATAAATTCAACAATATAACTAGCACCTAAAGCATTCTTTTCATGATCTACAAGCATAGAAATTTTATTACTCTCCACATAAGCAAAATTCTTCTCATGAACAATAGTGGGAGCAAAATCAACAAAATAACTATCATGTGATTGAAAATTAAGATCAAGATGACAAGTTTCATGCTTATCATTATTCTTTAAAGCATACGTGTCATCACAATAATCATCATAGATAGGAGGCATGCTTTCATCATAGTAAATTTTGCTCATCAAAGCTTGGGGGACAAAAAATATCATCTTCATCAAACATAGCTTCCCCAAGCTTGTGGCTTTGCATATCATTAGCATCATGGATATTCAAAGAATTCATACTAACAACATTGCAATCATGCTCATCATTCAAGTATTTAATGCCAAACATTCTAATGCATTCTTCCTCTAACATTTTGGCACAATTTTCCTTTCCATCATACTCACGAAAGATATTAAAAAGATGAAGCGTATGAGGCAAACTCAATTCCATTTTTTTAGTTTTCTTGTATAAACTAAACTAGTGCTAAAACAAGAAACAAAAAGATTCAATTGCAAGATCTAAAGATATACCTTCAAGCACTCACCTCCCCGGCAACGGCGCCAGAAACTGCTTGATGTCTACTACACAACCTTCTTCTTATAGACGTTGTTGGGCCTCCAAGTGCAGAGGTTTGTAGGACAGTAGCAAATTTCCCTCAAGTGGATGACCTAAGGTTTATCAATCCGTTGGAGGCGTAGGATGAAGATGGTCTCTCTCAAGCAACTGTGCAACCAAATAACAAAGAGTCTCTTGTGTCCCCAACACACCCAATACAATGGTAAATTGTATAGGTGCACTAGTTCGGTGAAGAGATGGTGATACAAGTGCAATATGGATGGTAGATATAGGTTTTTGTAATCTGAAAATATAAAAACAGCAAGGTAACTAATGGTAAAAGTGAGCGTAAATGGTATTGCAATGCTAGGAAACAAGGCCTAGGGTTCATACTTTCACTAGTGCAAGTTCTCTCAACAATAATAACATAATTGGATCATATAACTATCCCTCAACATGTAACAAAGAGTCACTCCAAAGTCACTAATAGGGGAGAACAAACGAAGAGATTATGGTAGGGTACGAAACCACCTCAAAGTTATTCTTTCCGATCAATCCATTGGGCTATTCCTATAAGTGTCACAAACAGCCCTAGAGTTCGTAGTAAAATAACACCTTAAGACACACATCAACCAAAACCCTAATGTCACCTAGATACTCCAATGTCACCTCAAGTATCTGTGGGTATAATTATACGATATGCATCACACAATCTCAGATTCATCTATTCAACCAACACATAGAACCTCAAAGAGTGCCCCAAAGTTTCTACCGGAGAATCAAGACGAAAACGTGTGCCAACCCCTATGCATAGGTTCATGGGCGGAACCCGCAAGTTGATCACCAAAACATACATCAAGTGAATCACGTGATATCCCATTGTCACCACAGATACACACGGCAAGACATACATCAAGTGTTCTCAAATCATTAAAGACTCAATCCGATAAGATTACTTCAAAGGGAAAACTCAATCCATTACAAGAGAGTAGAGGGGGAGAAGCAACATAAGATCCAACTATAATAGCAAAGCTCGCGATACATCAAGATCGAATCACCTCAAGAACACGAGAGAGAGATCAAACACATAGCTACTGGTACATACCCTCAGCCCCGAGGGTGAACTCCTCCCTCCTCGTCATGGAGAGCGCCGAGATGATGAAGATGGCCACCGGTGAGGGTTCCCCCCCTCCGGCAGGGTGCCGGAACAGGGCCCCGATTGGTTTTTGGTGGCTATAGAGGCTTGCGGCGGCGGAACTCCCGATCTCTTCTGTTCCCCGATCGTTTTAGGGTATATGGATATATATATATAGGCGGAAGAACTACGTCAGGGGAGCCACGAGGGGCCCACGAGGGTGGAGGGCGCACCCCCCTACCTCGTGCCTTCCTTGTTGCTTTCTTGATGTGGACTCCAAGTCTCCTGGGTTGCTTTCCTTCCAAAAATAACTTCTCCAGAAGGTTTCATTCCGTTTCGACTCCGTTTGATATTCCTTTTCTTTGAAACACTGAAACAAGGGAAAAGCCAGGAACTGGCACTGGGCTCTGGGTCAATAGGTTAGTCCCAAAAATAATATAAAAGTGCATAATAAAGCCCATAAACATCCAAGACGGATAATATAATAGCATGAAACAATCAAAAATTATAGATACGTTGGAGACGTACCATGCACATAAATGCATTGAAAACTCAGTTAATGCATAAAAATGTCCAAACGAAACCTGAAAAATCACAAAAATTCACACAACACTCCTGTTGTTCTATGTTGACACAGGGAAAAAATTGAAAGCAATAAGAGGCAATGGATATCGTTTCGTCCCCAAAGGTGGGACGTTCCCTGCCGAAAACCATCATGCTTGTTGTGAGAAGCTCCGGTTTGTGAGAAGCATATACCCAAACCTGCCCCAAATGGGACAAAATTTGTACCACGCCATGTTGATGCCGCTCCATGATAGCATGCCAAGTTTCAGGAATTTCAAACGAGTTTTGGATTTACTAGAATTTAAAAACCAGGCATCTCAATGTTTTGCCAACAATCAACGGTGCCATGGTGTTTGAAATTCATTCCCATTTCTTGCATGGGACCTAAGCATGCACCCAAGGACAAAGATATTATTTTTCAACGAATTTATATGCACTGGAGCATGTGCATGTAGTTCAAATTTGAATTATGCACATAAATGCATTGAAAACTCACTTAATTCATAAAAATGTCCAAACCAACCCTGAATAATTCCAATTCTTTTATGATCACTGCAGATAAAAGGTCTAGCAATTCGAACACCGTCCATGGCCGCTGTGACCCCATTATGTAATTCAAATCAAGACCAAAAATCAAGTTGATCCCACACAGTTTATTATAACCAACCGTGTGAGATGCAGCACAAAATATCTTCGGACCGTGTCTGAATAAGGGACCG
Source organism: Triticum aestivum (assembly GCF_018294505.1). Taxonomy (NCBI): domain Eukaryota; kingdom Viridiplantae; phylum Streptophyta; class Magnoliopsida; order Poales; family Poaceae; genus Triticum; species Triticum aestivum. Next base: position 474,790,410 of record NC_057805.1, on the reverse strand, counting down.
TGTCTGATGACACTTTGTGTGCCAGTTTTTTGTTTGAAGCGATTCCAAATTTTCGGCTTCCACAGAAATATCTACCTCCCCGCCCCCTCCCCCTTACCAAAAGCCACATTTCCCCTCTTTCCGCCTTCCTTTCCAAGTTGAAACCTTTACTCCTTGCTTGCAGCATCGCCGCGTCCTCGCCGGCGACCCTCCTTCACGCTCCTCGGCCTCGCCTATCCAGGCAGGTAATCCACACCCGACCCCATCCTCCTCCTCCTTCCACATCCCACATGCCCCTACCGTCAGCGCGAGCGCGACACCTTCCACCCTAATCACCGACCCCTCCACCAAAGAAGCGTCAGCCTAAGCCATGGTGCACGCAGTATAGCCAGGACCTCAAGGAGAATTTGGCAGCGGAGAAGCAAATCGCGGCCGCACGCGCGGATGAGGTCGCGATGGCTGCCATTCGTGCCGACCCCCAGATCTTGAAGGAGCACCTTGCCATTTTCTAGCTACGCCGGTTAAGCATGCCCGGTTTACCTGTTGTGTGTGCTGCTCCTTCCTTTCCTTCACAAATTCTAGTGAATTGTGCTATCTAATTTTACCATGCAATCTGTTGCTCTAGTGTATATGTTCTATATGTCGTGCAGTGTGGTGCTCACTTATTAACTGTTTTGTTAATTAGTTGTCGTCTTCAGTTAACTGTTTGGTTCAATTCTGCAAATGTGATGTTCAATTCTTCATGCTGCAATTTTGTATTGTCTTCCATGTGAGAAATAAATCGAATTTATCTTTACAAAATTGTGGGTGCATTCTGCTATTGTATTCCATGTGAGGAATAAATTGAATTTGGCTGTAGTAAATACATGAGAAACAAATACAATTGCTACAATTTTATTTGTTGTTAACTGTTTGGTTAACTGCCTGATCTTCTATTAGGAGTATGTTATATTGTGCAATGTGGTGCTCAGTTAATGTTTGGTTCATTTGTTGTGGTGTTTAGTTAACTGCTTGGTTCAATTATGCAATGCGATGTCCAATTGTCGTGGGTAGAATTTTGTATTGTTGTGCATGTGAGGAATAAATCGAATTTGGCTTCACTTAATACATGAGAAACATATACAAGTGCTATATTTCCTAGTTCTTAATCATGCTTGGTTTGGATAAATGGGTTTTCCGTGTGGCTTCAATGAATCTGATGAATCTGCAATGTGATTATTTTTCATCAACATATTTTACTGATAGCATGCGAACCCTTACTTAACCTGATGACTAACTACCTTATATGTGTGGCAGGGAAACAATGGGAAGCACTGAGGTTTACGGTCGAGGTTAGCACGTGCATGGTCCGTTGTCTAATAGCACATTATTGTGCAATTGCAGGAACCATTCTAATATTTAGGTTTTTAACAATTTGGTCTTGCACATGTAGGTCCTACTATCAGAGGTTTTGACCCACTGTTCGACCCTTTTTGCATATGGGGAAATGAGTTGTCCATGAATATCAGTCAAGTCAAGAAACTCAGAAAGATTGTTAGGATAAAGAAATTAGCGACAAAAAACTACAAGAACTTTGTCTGCACAATGAAGAAGACATCAGTTCACTACAGGATGGTACTAACTATTATACCTTGCCTTTTTTATTCCTTTGCCCCATTTCCAATATAGAGAAGATATTTATGCACATCCTTGCTTTCAGGCCTTTCCAAAGCAGTTCACTCATGATTACCTCTCAAACCACCTGTATGGTCAGAAGGCGAGGAAGGTATTCATACAACACCCACGGTTCAATATTGAAGTGTTCCTGAAGAGGACGAAGGATGGACGGTCGATCATCCACAGGCACTGGCCTAAAGTTACAAAGACCTTCAACATCAATGAAAGCTCAATATTCGCCTTCTGCTTCAGCAGTTTTCCAGATGAGATACATCTGCCTATCTACCGTCTATGATGCTAATTTCGAAAGGTTATAGATGTTGCATGTGAAACTTGGTCCTGGTGTAGTTGTGTAATGGGGTAGCTGAGTGCTGAAGCTATATGATGCTGTACTCTGATGTATTTCAATTATGAAAATGAAATATATTGTGTACTTAATATGAACTGTCAATTAGATTAATAAATGGATTATGAATAATCGGATAATTAGCCTGCTAATTGGGTTTTGCTATTGCCAACGGTTGTTGAAAAAATACCGTGGGCGATGACCTCAGGCAACGCACACAGTTTCTAGGAATGAACCGTGTTGGATCAATGAACAATCACACACAAATTTCTCTTGAAAACTGTTTGCGTTAGGCCACCTTGCGCAAATGTTTACCACATGAAAACTGTGTGTGATGGACAGCCTTTGCCACACTATTTCTTCCACGGACCGTGTGTGATATATTCAATGACGCAAGCGATTTAACAGGAAAAATTGTGTGTGATGTACCTGTGAACGGAAACGTTTTCCTTGGAGCGACTGTGTGGGATGTACATACGAACGGAAACGTTTAGCGGGGACTGACTGTGTGGGATGTACTTGCGACCGTTAACAATTTCGCCATATAATTGTATTTTTTAGCTCTACTATACGTATTTCCGTATTTGAGTGCTCGCTGGTCGCACACGACCTCATTTTGCCGAACGTGTGTGCCAGGAGGGCATATCCCCGATGGTTTCTGGGTCATGTGGGAAGGACCCCCTATCACCCACACTCACTTGGCGACGGTTCCAAATGCCGTCGCGGAAAGGGGTTAAAAACCGTTTGTTTAGGAGCTCGATGTACTAGTGAAAGTAACATTTGACTGCTTTGGGGTTGAGCTTATTTGGCTGCAATGTTTTACATGAGTCTCGCAACCCCAAATCTTGAGACGCGACAAATTGGGTTTCTTCCTATTCCATAACTCATATGGTGTCGTCTCCACAGACTTAGACGGTGATCTGTTTAGTGTATATGTTGCTGTTTCAAGTGGATATCCCCAAAAGGATAAAGGCAGATCAGTAAATAACATCACTGACCTTATCATGTACAACAAAGTTCGGTTACACCTTTCAGATACTCTATTTCTTTGAGGAGTTCCTGGAGGATTAAGTTGTGAGACAATTCCACAATCACTTAGATGCTTGCTAAACTCATGACTCAGATATTCTCCTCCACGATCAGGTCATAGAAATTTAATCTTCTTGCCACGATGATTCTCAAATTCTTTGAACTTCTCAAATGTTTCAGACTTATGTTTCATCAAGTAAATATATCCATATCTACTCAAATCATAAGTGAAGGTTACGAAGTATAAGTATCCACCGCGCGCCGGGCACTCATTGGACCACATACGTCACTATGTATTATATCCAAGGCACTTCTATTTTCATGCCCCTACTTCCTTTGTGCTGCCCAGTTTCCGCCGCCCATCTAAGTGTGCTCACTTTTGCCCTCCTCCACTCGCCCGCACCTCACAAAAGGTCAAACGATGCCGGGCTGTCTGGTGAAAAATGTTGACCGCTAGTTTGCCGGTGCTGATGCATGGGGACGACCTAAGATGATGACATGTATCGGTTGGTGTTGTCGCGTGGGACCGAACTGAGATGCTGACATGTGGGGTCGGTTGGTGGACGGCCGGTGCTGACTTTGTCTAAAAAAGGGGGGATGAAATATCTCTCTCTAATTTCGCATCCCCCACGGCACAAGCAACCCACCTCCACCTCCCCATCCCCACCCCCCAATCCCGTGGCCAGCGGCGGTGATGACAACAACTATGGAGGTGTTCTGTGCCGGTGACGCTGTTTTACTGGAGAAGTGCAAGGAGATCTCCTCTTGGTTTCCTAGCACGCAAGATCTGGCGGAGCATGCGCTGCAATTGTTGAGAGATGCGACGCCGAATGAGATCCGATGGATAATTCCATATCCAATCAATGGGGTGACTTGTATGGGGGTTTTCGTCTGGGTGATTCATGAGGCAATGGAGTCGTCAAATCCTCGTCACCGAGCTCGCTCGTATTCATACGGGTCTCGCCGCGACCGGCCGGATCTAAAGGTCAAACGAGAGCTCGTAGCTATTTTGGGGGTGAGATACGTGTAGCCTCCTCTTGGTATGTCTATACACATAATTATGCCTGATAATGTGGAGGAGTTTATGAGGACCATCGAAAGGCATGCGCTCGGACACGAGCAAATGGTAGATGTGGAGGAGGACGAGGATTGGTTGTCAAAGCCTGCTCCGGCCGCCGATGAGGAGGAGCATGAGGATGCATATGCAGAGGAGGATAGGTATTCATATGTCGTAAAGCGTAGGAGCGAAGATGATGACATTTTAGGGCTTATCATGTACAATGCAAAGCTGGAGGATGTGTGAAAGCCCGTAGTTGCATAATTGGAGTTGTGATGTACTTTTTGTTTGTTTATCACTATCTATTGAAGTTTGCTATATTCATCCGAGATGTGTATGCTACCTTGTCTACTTCTAGTCTGTTGATCCGAGATGTGTATGCTACCTTATCTACTGAAGTTTGTTTGTTTATGGCTGATTATTCCAATGTTGTGGATCCGAGGCCTCCATGCAAAATGATTTCAATTTTTGAGCATTTTTTCATTTTCTATAATCTATTTCAATGTGTTTTCAAAATTGCATGGATGAATAACCATATAAAATCGTTGGGAATTAGAGTTTCCTTTGTGGGTATTGCCTACATTCCTAATGTGGAAGGTGAAGTGATTTTTTAGAATTTATTGGACCAAACTAGAGCACACTTACAGTTCAAATTTGAATTACTTGATGTAAATCACCAGAAATTCAATAAATCAATGAAAAATGGCAATATCACTTGAAAATTCATGAAAAACTGGCAGCTAGAATCCCATGTGGTATACTTCAGGTGAAAATTGTAAGGGCACTATTTCTAATATTATTCATGGCACTTCCTTCACAAAAAGAGCCACGTATGGCACTAGAGAAATGGAAAATTAACTTTTTATTATACAAATCTTCAATCTTTTTGTGGAATTATTGCTCACAATGGTAACACCCTTGTTAGTTCCAAAAACGGTCATGTTATCATCTACTATGCCATGAACATGCTCATATGTATGATCATCTTAGTTGAAAGTCATTGATCTTCATATGAGATAGGTCAGTTTTGTGAAGGTTTTTTTTCAAGTCTGTGGTATTGTTAGTTTATCATTTTTCCCACAAGTCATTGCACATGATAGGCCTCCATGCAAAAGGATTTCAAGTTTTGAGCATTTTTTTCATTTTCTACAAGTATTTCAATGTGTTGTCAAAATTTCATTGATTACTAATCATATAAAATGGTTCGGAATTAGATTTTCTTTGTGGGTACTGCCTAAATTCCTAATGTGGAAGGTAAAAATGATTTTTTAGAGTGTATTGGACCAAACTAGAGCACACTTGCAGTTAAAATCTGGATTACTTGATGTAAATCGCTCGAAATTTAATAAATGAATAAAAATGGCAATTTCACTCAGAAATTCATGAAAAATGGCATCTAGAATCCCATGTGGTATACTTTAGGTGAAAATTGTAAGGGCACTATTTACCCTATTATTTATGGCACTTGCTTCACAAAAAAGTCATGTATGGCACTAGAAAAATGGAAAATCAACTTTTTATTTGTGGTATCGTCAGTTTAGTGTTTTTCCCACAAGCCATTGAACATAAGAGGGCCCCATGCAAAAGGATTTCAATTTTAGAGCCTTTTTCTTTTTTTCTATAGTTTTCATAGATTAATGTCAAAATTGCATGGATGACTAATCATATAAAATGGTTGCTAATTTGAATTTTCTTTGTGGATATTGCCTACATTCATAATGTGAAAGGTGAAACTGATTTTTCAGAATTTATTGAACCAAACTAGAGCACACTTGAAGTTCAAATTTGAATTATGTGATGTAAATTGCCCGAAATTCAATAAACCAATGAAAATGGCAATATCACTCGGAAATTCATGAAAAATTGGCAGTTGGAATACCATGTGGTATACTTCAGGTGAAAATTGTAAAGGGAACTATTTACAATATTATTTATGGCACTTGCTTCACACAAAAAAGTCATGTATGGCACTAGAAAAATGGAAAATTAACTTTTTATTTGTGGTATTGTCAGTTTATCGTTTTTCCCACAAGCCATTTTACCTAAAAGGACTCCATGCAAAAGGATTGGAATTTTTTAGCCTTCTTTCATTTTTCCATAATTTTTTCCAGAAATCACGAGTTATTCCAAGTGCATGCAAAAAAAAGAAATATAATCATTCCAAATGATTTCGCGCACATAGATCACGAGTCATTCCAATTGCATGCAAAACAACTCAAAATACAATCATTCCAAATGATTTTCGCACATATTCTTTTATGAATCATCCATATTTTATTCAAATAAAATGACAACTTCGGCGTGGCCCTACTCCCAAATCTTAAACATATCTTCTTTGACAACCTGCGAATGGCACGCGGCAATGACCTCGTCGAAGCTCAGGCCATTCCAGAAGGCATGTCGCTCAGTGATGTTAAAGCGTGGCATCGGGTTGGGGCCGTCGAATTGCTCGATCCGAGCGGCGTGGTCCTGGCCAAGGATTTGCGGGCAGAATGGGGCGTTAGGCTCGAAGCATGGATGTGCCCTCTCCTCCCGCGTCAGAGGTGCCCGAAACCTACGGGCGGCGCGCGCAAAGGCGCAGTACCGACGGGGGGAACAGGCGCCACAAGAAGACCCCCCCCCCCCCGACTCAGAACCCATCCCACCGGCAGGCGCGTGTCCGGCAGCACCGGGATGTCGCAGATGGCAGGAAGTTCAGCTTCATGGAGAGTGATCCTGTGCGGCCATGCCATGGAGGTGGAAGGGAAGGAGGGAGAGGAGGTCTAGGGTTTGTGCTACAGTGGCGCCAGCGGCGGATAAGGTTGTGGAGGCGAGCGGCGAAATGGGGTAGGGGCTGCATATATGGCACGGGAAGGGGTGGGTTGCGGCATTAAAACACCATTAATCGGAGCAGCGGCGCGACTCCCGATGTGTGAAAACACGAGCAGTCGCTTATGTGCAAACAACATGCGATGCTGATTCCGTTTTGCATGCGTCCTTACATGTCGGTCCCACGCGAATGCATGCGGCGGTCTTGCCCATCTGAATACATGTGACCTTACATGTCGGTCCCACGCGAATGCATGCGTTCGCCATACCCAACCGAATGCATGCGGCCTTACATGTCGGTCCCACACGAATGCGTGCGACCTTCAGTCCCACGCGAATGCATGCAACTTTACATGTCGGCCCCACGCGTCAGCACCGGCAAAGTAATGGTCTAAGGCTTTGACCGGATGGCAAGGCACCATTTGGCCTTTTGTGAGGCGCGGGAAGTGGAGGAGGGCAAAAGTAAGCAAAGTTAGATGGGCTGGGGAATAGTAAGCACAACTAAGGAAGGAGGGACACATAATAGAAATCCCTATATCCAATCATTCCAGCGCCCGTTCTGGGTGACTAGTAAACGACATCTTAGTCATTTTACCCATGAGACAAGCTTCACATGTATCAAATGATTCAAAATCAAAAGATGTCAACACTCCATCTTTATGAAGTTTTTGCATATGTTTCTTTCCGATATGACCAAGATGACAGTGCCACATGTATGTGGTATTATCAGTCTTCTTAAGACGTTTAGCATTAATGTTATAAACAACATTTTCACGTTCAAGATCCAATATGAATAATCAACCAATCATGGGTGCAAATCTATAAAACATATCCTTATAATATATTGAACAACCATTGTTCTCTGACTTATAAGAATTACCGTCATTTATGAAACATGATCCATAGATAATGTTCTTACATAACTTTGGAACAAAATAACAATTACTTAGTTCTCAAACCAATCCTCAAGGTAATTTAATTCATGACACCGATGGCTTGAGCAGCGATCCCATCACCATTCCCGACAAGCATCACTACTTCATTTCTTCTCAGCTTGCGAACATTCCGCAGTCCCTGCATCGTGTTGCAAATGTTAATAGCAATAGATCCGGTATAAAATACCCATGACTTGGAATTTTCAGTGAGTAGAACATCAATAACATTAACTTGTATAACTTTTATACCTTTACTAGCAGATGTTTTCTTCTTATCCGCTAGATACTTCAAGCAATTTCTTTTCCAGTGTCCTTTCTCTTTGCAGTAGAAACATATAGTCTCACAAGATGCTCCACCCTTGTTTCTCTTGGTGTTGCATTTCTTATTCAAACTTTATGTTTTGTTTAGCATCTAGTTTTGTTGGTTCTGCAATCCAATTTCATGGTTCTTGAGCATTGCTTCATGAAGCAAAAAAAATCGTTCTCTGGTGTCTTGGGGATATTAACTCTCATTACAGTAACACTATCATAATAGTCTGCAAACCTGTCACCTTGCTCAACTATCTTGCATTCACTCATTGCTTCAGTCATCTCATGAACTTTAGCTGGTTCTTTGTGAAATAGAAATTCTAGTGCCTCGACAATCTCGATGGGACTGAGTTCTTGATAATGTTTTTGTAACACTTGATCCATGCATGATAGCATAATACTTTTGACGACACTGAAATCATTATTGCGAGATATAAACACAATTATCACATCTTGAGACGCTCCAGGTGTCGGGTAGTCACTAAGTGGTTGATCTAGCACATATTCTGCTTAGCACTCCTGAGAACATATCTCAGAGTGTGGATCCAATCCTCATAGTTTCCACCATTTGCAGTCAACTTTTGTTTCTCAAACAGAGGTGCTAAATTTAAACTATTGCAAGACAACAAACACAAGATTCAGTTCAGACATTTATTCATAATTAATGTTGTACTCGTGTTTTTGATAATTTTAAACATAAAGTGCACTCCCATTCAAATTAATATCTCTCATAATAATAGTGAGTGATTCAAGATCCAAATCTAGTTCTCGGCCATTGATGTGGACGTCACTGATGACGAGAATTTTGACCGGTGAGCAATCTTTTGCCGATTGTATCACCATATGACTCTTGTTCATCTTTCGATGCTTTGTGCTCCGAGCTCAGAATGATTCTGCTAGACCTTCAAGATAACCGAGTGCCATCTGCACATACGGTCTGACCATCTCCGTCTTACATCTCTCATATCGTTTGAACTCATGTGGACATGATGAACTCCGAGATGCTAGAATGTCGTAGACAGTTGCAACACCGGGAAGAGCACCTTTTTAACTTCATATTTACTGCGAGAGATCACCCTAATAATTGACTACTACGCAATCAAAGGGTGCAACCAACAAAGGGATAAACATCTTAGGTAGTTCATAAAATCATGATATGGTATAGCCCTGGGCGCCGGGAATCTCTGTGATCATCTTCAGTCTCTAGTTGAAGTGTCGTTACGGCCAATATTTCGTTGTCGTGGAAACCGTTCCAAAAACGTTGTCGTGGCGACAATTGCAGAAAATGTTGCCATGGCGACCATTTCAAAAATATTGCCGTGGCACGAAACTCGGAAATTCCGCCATGGCACAAAATTATAGCTCCTCATCCCGCGCCAAGTACACCTTCTCCTTGTCAGGGTCCTTCGTGTACGGTTGCCATCGTCACCTATAGTCCGTAGGCTACCTCTACAAAAATTTACACTGACATGGCAATCTCATGGCTCTAGTCATCATGTTGTGACGCGTAGGCCACTTAGCATTACAACATATAACCATCTCATACATAAACTCATTATCATGACGAAGGCCATACCACATCATACGCATACCCTGCAAAACCAAGTTAGACGTCCTCTAATAGGTTTTAGCAAAAAAAATAGTTACGCAGTTAACCAGTTTTAACAAGTAATACTAGCTACCTACATCCACAATTTAGGTGATGATTCTTGATGCTCGATTAAGTTTCGAGTTGTGTGAAAGAAGAGACCGAGTTGATAAAAAAACTCTAGCCCCACACTAAACTTCGTCAAATATATGTGACCCCTTAGAAGATCATTCATCTTCGACACCCTTTTGTGTACGCGGCAGTTCACTATTCTCAACTATGGTGAAGCCCAAGGAACTGTTAGCAGATCTTTGATAGCCAGAGCCGATCGATTGTCAGAACCTTGTAAGAAGCGACACCTTGTCATTGATGAATTGAAATGAAGCAACACTCGAGAGAAGCATAGCAAGAACATCAACCCTCACAATCACATGTTGTCTCTACTCATAAAACCGCTAATGATGCCACTGTTGGGAAACGTAGTAGAAAACAAAAAAATCGTACCTACGATCACCCAAGATCAATATGAAGATGCATTAGGGGTTAGGATCATGATCGTTACCGTCACCGAGTTGCAGTGGAAGAAGAATGTTTAGGTGTGGATCATACTTGGATTCCCTCGAACTGTTGATGAACGATGCCTCGTACCACCCACGAACGGTCCCTCGAACCGAAGACCGAAAGCATGGCCTCTCTACTTGGTTGCAAGTGTGCAGCCTTCATGATCCGGTAGCACTTCGCCATCTAGAACTAATTGTCGCCGGAGAATTGGAGGGAGGAGATTAGAACCGCAGTGAGCTTCTAATTATGAGGACAGGAGGATTAGTCTAGCTCTAATTAGACAACTAGGACCAACTGGAAAACATGAACCAAGGGGGCAAGTTTTCCCTTTGGGGCGCCGGCCAAGAGGGAGAGGAGGATTCCTCCCCCTGGTCCAATTCGCCCCCCCCCCAAGGAAAGGGGGGCGCCTCTTCTACTTGGGCCTTTGTGGCCCAAGTCGCCTTCCACCTCTTGAAATTTTTAGGCCCGTTGATATTAAAATTAAATATAAAATGTTCTAAATACCTCTAGAACATTATATATATATATATATATATATATATGTGTGTGTGTGTGTATATATTAACATCTCCGGAAATATTTTCCACCTATATATAATTTATTGGTAAAACCCGGTATTAACCGATACTCTGTGAAGCCCTTCCGGTGACCCCGAAACGCTTCCGGATCCTCTAGGAACTATTCCGAATATTCATGGAATAATTCCACAAATATATTCTCACGACTCCCACACAACTAAAAATCATCAGACATGATTGCCTTAAGCTTGTGACCCTGTAGGTTTAGTAACTTATAGACATGAACGAGACAGTTCGTTCAATGACCAACAGCGGGATCGTGGGCGTTCGTATCGGTCCCTGGGCATACATGAATGATATTCAAGTAAACCTTTGGTTATGATGTGATGTTCCCTTTGTTTCTTGATACTTCACAAAACCCAGGATACATCGGTATCCTCCCGAGTCATCACCATGCTCGCTATACCGAAATCCTCGTTACCCATTTTGTTCTTCTTTCTCGTTATTGTGTTTCGGCATTCCCATGACGAAGTCACCTGTGTCTGGCCAAAATATGATCAATGCTATCACACTGAGAGGGGCCTAAGAATATATCTCCATCGTCGGAGGAGCAAATCCCACTCTCGAGCTATTTGGCCACTTGTCAAACTTTTTGATGAACCTGTAAGTTGTCGTTATGATCACCATGTTACAGGTGACGTTTGAGCAACCCCAAATGCCCACCGTACGGTAAGAAGTGACCACAATACTTTCATGGTCTAAGGAGCAATTTCACACGTTAACACTCCATATTATTACAATTGAATGCAAATGTTATTAAGACAATTCATAACAAACAAGATTTGGTCGATTCAATATGATCGTTATTCTCACGTCATAATCTCAATGTTGCTTTAGGATCATAATTACACTTGACGATATCCTAAGATCCGGAAAACATGATCACCAACAACACTTGAGCTAGTCCTAGAGGCAAGACTAGGAATCTTTTATTTAACTATTTACCATTCCACACGTCCATATGAGTTTTCCACTGAATCGCATATTCCAGGATCATAGCAGTTATAGCATGAAATATAAACTCTTAATTATGAACGTGGAAATATAATAATACAGATATTATTGCCTCTAGGGCATATTTCCAACAATTTATTCATTCTCTATAGCATAACCTGATTCTGTAACCCTATATTCTTGCTCCTTACAATCCTAGCATGATCAGGATCTGCTTGATGTTTCAATATGTTGGATCTGCATGTGTGCCATGCTTGTCTATGCTTAGGGTGTTTATCTCCTGATCCATCTGGTTGATGAATCACAATGGAAGATGAAGACGCAGTGGGATGTGGTGTGGTTACTTGAGTAAGAGGGTTATGCATGACTAAAGGTGAAGGTGAGAGGTTATGTTGGAGAACATGGTGGGTTGTCCCACTTATGTTGCTTTTAGGCCAGAGTTCTCACTTTACTAATCCAAGACTGAGCGTGCTAACCACACGGGAGTTATATGGGTCACCCCTCAGTTTTGTACCCTGCCTCAAACTGGTCCAAGTGTCACATAATCCTGGCTTTCCATTTGAAGCGCGAGTTGGAAAAATAAAAGAGATGTGATGTACTATGGTCTCAACTAGGTGTGGCACGGCTTTTCAAGTGGATAAACCATCTTACGGGGTGGCTTGGGCCCTACACACAACAGTTGAGTCTTTATCAGACATTTCGTTGGACTTGCGGTTTGGATAAAATTATGGTGGGTGACTCCCTGGACTAGCCTCGAGTGTAAGGGAAGTGTCTTAGTAGATCACCCTCTGCCAGCATAGAATGATAATGTGCTTAATGATATGGCATTCAGAGATGATCAATGCACGTGTGGGTAAATTGGTACAACCCTCATGGGTTTAATCTATTTGAATAGTCGTATCCACAGTTTGGACGACTTGTATATTGTTGATTAGACTAGGTAACTTTATTAGTTACTCCAAAATTTCCCAAGTTAAGCGTGAGTGACATGGATTGCTTTCTCAGGGGTAAGTGAAGGGGGATTCAAGGGGGCGTATTGTGGTGGTCCAGGATAGATAGTACTCAAAGTCATGCTCTCGCATCTACTTCTCAGTAGTCACCCCACTTCCGCTTAGAGTTGTGTATTAGAGTATGCTAGTTTTCTGCTCACATAGTCCACAAACAACTCTTATGCATACCTTGTGCATATATTACTGCACTGATGCAAGACTTGCGAGTACGCTTGTACTCACCTTGCTTTACTTATTCTTTTGACCAGGATGTTGCAAATCAGATGGTAGCATTTGGAACAGATGATCTCTAGTGGTGAAAGACGAGATTAGTTATGGTTGTCCTAGGCAGTGACCTGGGAAGGGAAGGGTCACCATCTGCTTCACTGTAGCCTTCTTAAGGAATTTTTTAAATTTATGTCTAAGGTATATTTTCATTTCAGCTGTGAGAGCTGCAACTTGGTTGTAAGATAATTGTTCGTATTCAGTTGTTAAATTTCCTTGCTTCAAAATTGGCATTTATATATGTTGTAGTTTCTATTGTAGAGTTATTATTCCACCCACATGGTATGCATGTTGCATGTATGGATATAACATGCATGTTTTCTATAGGGTTTCGCATATCTATGATCCCAGGTCCCGACGGGCCCTAGAAAATACACCACGACTCATCACTGCCTCAAATGGTCATGATCTACAACCACCAGCACCGTTGAGCAACCATGGCCCATCCATTCGCACCACCAGCTAGCGTCACTCACACTGCCACTTCAAATGACCTCCGCCACACCACATCACAACAAGGGGTCACTGCTACCTACCACCACACACCATCTACATGCCTCATCCAGCCAAATTTGGACACAAGAGAGATAAGGAAGAAACAACTGTAGCATTAACCAACAACCAACCATGGGTCCCTCCATCCATGACCATCTCCAAAATGATGCACTCAAGAAGGGAAATGACACCAAGCGTCATCGATGTTTGATCTGGGAAATCGGATCTAGGGTTTCCCCCGAAGCACTTGGGTAAGCAGACATGAGTTGTGGCGACTACACCCTCAACAAGGTCACAACGTCTTTAGGTGTTGCCACCATCGCCTTGATAATAGCCAAATAGGCTTTCACCGACAGTCTCATCAGCCAAACCGATGGGTGGTTGGTCCACCCAACACACCACCAATTCCTTCTACCCTGCTAGAGAGAGCCCGACACAGGCACACCATCCTGCGACTGGCCCATCTTCGCGAAGGCCAGAACATGGTCACAAGGGTGCCTGGTGTTGGAAATATGCCCTAGAGGCAATAATATTGTATTATTATGTTTGCATGTGTATAATTAAGAGTTTATATTCTATGTTATAACTGCTATGATCTTGGGTTATGCGATTCGGTGGAAAACTCATATGCATGTGTGGAATGATAAATGGTAAAACCTGATTCCTAGTGTCGCCTCTAAGACTAGCTCAATTGTTGTTTGTGATCATGTTTTCCGGATCTTAGGATATCATTAAGTGTAAGGATAGTCCTAAAACAACTTTGAGAATATGACGTTGGAAGAACGATCATATTGAATCGACCCAAACTTGTTTGTTATACTTTGAGATACAATCGTCACAAGTCAGTTGTTATAACATGGAGAGTTCACATGCTTTAGTTCCTTACACCATGAGAGTATCGTAGTTTTTTCTTACCGTATGATGGACTTTGGGGTTGCTCAAACGTCATATGTAACACGGTGATCATAATAGCAACTTACAGGTCCATCGGAAAGTTTGACAAGGGGCTAGATAGCTCAAGAGTGGGATTTGCTCCTTTGACTATGGAGAGATATTCTTAGGGCCCTCTCGGTGTGACAGCATCCATCATTGTCTGGCCAGACATAGGTGAGTAGGTCATAGGGATGCTGAAACATGTCAATGAGAAAGAAGAATAAAACCGGTAACGAGGAGACTGGTATAGTGAGCATGAGAATAACTCAAGATGATACCGATATATCTCACCTCGGTTTTTATAAAGTATCGTGAAGCAAAGCGAAAGGTTCACTCGAATTTCATTCATGTATTCATAGGGATCAATATGGATGTCCATGGTTCTGCTATTGGTCATTGAACGAAAGGGGTTTTATTCATGTCTATGTTTTACCGAAGCTACAGGGTCACAAGCTTAAGGGAATCACGATCTACTGAGTGTTAGTGGAGTAACAAGTTATGAGAAAATGTTTATGAAATAGTTTCATCAATATTAAAAATAGTTTCGAGGGGAACCGGAAGCGTTCAGGGGATACCGGAAGGATTTTGGGGTTTACCGGGTAATATCGGGATTTGATATATAGGTGGAAAATGTTCCCGGTGATGTTAAATTAATAATAAAAGGCTCTAATAATTATTATGAGGCTTTACAATTATTTAAATATCAACTGGCTATCAACTGGGCTAAGAAAATACAATAAAGCCAAGTAGTGGAGAGTTATTGGGACCTAGGGCCCAATAACAAAGGGGGCGCCCCTTTTAGCCTTTTTGGATGCCAAGGGGAGGCCAAATTGGAGTGGGGGGACTCCTCCTTCCCCCTAGGGCCAGCGCAAGGAGGGATGCCTCCTCCCCTCTTGTGGCTCCCCCTCCCCTCCCTACAACCTATATATACTAGAGGCTTTCGACACTTTTGAACATGCAAGTTTTGGAGCCTCCTCTAGTTCTAGATCTAGTTGATCCAAGTAGAGCTAGATCTAATCCTCTCTCGTTCCTCATAATAGTCCTTGTCTGGTTCTCTTCTTCTCCCTCTAATTCGCCGGCAATGATTAGCTCAGGACGGCGAAGCGATGCGGGATCATTAAGCATGTACGCTTGCAATATGTAGAGAGCTCGTGCATTCAGTCTTCGGTTCGTGGATCGTTCGTCAACTGTTCGAGGGACTTCATCGATGATCTACACCAACTCTTCTGCTGCTGCAACTCGAATTTGGTAATGATCCAATCTAAACCTCTATGTCGGTGTCAAAACTAGCAAACCTCGGGGTAGGGGGTCCCGAGCTGTGGATCTTAGATTGAGGGTAACAGGAACGAAGGAGACGATGTTAACCTAGGTTCGGGCCCTCTTGATGGAGGTAAAACCCTACTTCCTGCTCTTGTTTATATCAATGGAGATGTATCAAGTACAGAGTTGATCTACCTCGAGATCGTAATATGTCGTGGACTTAACACGGCAGATGTCCTAGCGTAAGGACCTAGTCGTGGAGCCATCGCAACTAGGTTAGCTTAAAGGGGTTACATGGGACAAAGGACACAGAGAGTTTATACTGGTTCGGCCCCTTGCGGTGAAGGTAAAGGCCTAATCCAGTTTGGGGTTATATTGCTTGGGCGTCGATTACTAGGGAGCGAATACGCTTGAACTAGCTCTCGATCTCTTGTTTCTTGCCCTTAACTCGCCACCGGGTCACCCCTTTATATACACAGGTTGATGCCCGGCGGCTTACAGAATCCCGACCGGCTCATACACAACGTGTCCGGCTCAGTGACTAACTAAGCTTGCCTTACAATACAAGTCATAAATATGGCGGTTCATCCTCTTGGGCCTTAAGTCGCCTCTAGGTCTTGGGCCGTCAATGGGCTTGCTATGACCTGCTATCTTCCTTGATAAGTCACCAGTGGTATAACCTGGCCCCTCCTGGGCGGTTCATACCTAGTAGTTATATCCCCAACATTAGGCCCCAGGTTGATTTGAACTTGTTCATATCAATCTTCAATACCTGACTTGTCAAAATCTTGCATCTTTTTAATGAACTTTGCTATAACCCGCTATGGCGTCAGCTCATAGAATCTTCTTAAACCGTCATGACGTCATTTTGCATTAATATCGCGTGAAGCTCAAAACACCTTAATACTTATCTTAACGAGCATCCCGAAAATCGAGGCGTCCATATAGCCACATGATGATTTTAGCCTCCTCGATTCCTGCGCATGCCTTGTATCCACCCCCTTATAAATAGGGGCATGGGTCTTTATTATTTCCCCCTCGTTTCCTCCTTCGTCTTCCTCCCTCGCACAGCCGTACCAGTACTCGAGCTCCGCCGCCGCGACCTCCGACCGCTGCATCAACCCAGGCTGCTGCATCGACCTGATCGGACCAGAGAACTACGGCGCGCCACCGCTGCTCCTCATCACCTGTAAGTGCGCCCCCCTTTCATCTCAGATCTGTATTAGGGTTCGGGCCATTCGTCGGTGTTCTTGCATTGTTTCCGTTAACTTGATAGC
This sequence comes from Triticum aestivum, assembly GCF_018294505.1. NCBI lineage: Eukaryota > Viridiplantae > Streptophyta > Magnoliopsida > Poales > Poaceae > Triticum > Triticum aestivum. The sequence goes on along the minus strand of NC_057805.1, from coordinate 474,773,371 downwards.
TTTCAATCTGGATAGGCCATAAATCTTGTGCGAAAGTAGTTTTACCATCATTTTCATCATTAGAATAACATCTCTCCATAGAAGATCTAATCAGAATATCCAAAAAAATTCCACTGCCGCCACCTTAGGCTAGAATTTTACTGCTTTTCAGAACTGCCACAGATCCAAAATTATAGCTTTAGCTTGTAAAACTTGTTTGTCCACCACTTAGCAAAAAAATTCACTTGAAGGATATTTGAAGCACCAAAAACTGCCATGGCGGCTTATGACATAAACCATAACCCCTCATATAACATTAGGCCCCATTTAAGCCGCCGTCATCGTAGATAATCCAGCAATATCCCTCCAGTTTAACTAAGCTGGCTTATAACTTAACCTTCTGGCTTGGCAACTGCATACTCTAAACTGTATCTCCATAACCATTAACTTTGTACAACGGTTTAAATTCCAATTTGTAACTCGCCGATGTCTGTCGGTTTAATAACATCTTGAATCACCTTGTGTAGACTGTGCACCCAGTCATGACTAAGACCGTCACCTCACGCGACTGGGTTCCGTCCATCGTTAATGAGGCAATGCTCCAAGAGTATGTCAAGATTGGCTTCTTACCAGCAAAGAACATCATTCACTGGCGTGTTCCAAAACCGAACGAAGTCAGACCTCAGCCACAGGACGATGAAGTTATCATTTTCACTGATCACATGAACCAGGGTTTTTCACCACCCGGGTCAAAATTCTTCCGTGACGTTCTGCATTTTTTTCAACTTCATCCTCAAGATATTGGACCCAATTCCGTTTCAAATATCTGCAATTTCCAAGTCTTTTGTGAAGTATACCTTCAAGAGGAACCCAGCGTTGAACTCTTTAGAGAGTATTTTTACTTGAACCGCCAAAATGAATTCACTGATGGGCCCAGCCAGGAGCTTGGAGGGATCTCAATTCAATGACGCAGAGATGTCATTTTTCCTTATGCTAAACTTCCAAGCCATCCCAAGGATTGGAATCAAACCTGGTTCTACTGCAAAGATACTTCTCCTGCTGATGAGAACCCCTTGCTTGGCCTTTGTGACCAACGGCTCAACCCAAAGCACCCTCTCCCCGACCGGCTTACCACTGCGGAAAGGGCCAAGCTTGCACCTACCTTCTCAAAGGTATTACTGGGCAATGGATTGACCGGAGTTGACCTGGTTCGATGCTGGGTAGCTTGGAGGATCATACCTTTAAGCCACCGGTCCGGTTTAATGTGTACATATACTGGCGATCCCAATGACCCGTTGTGTTACAATTCAATGCGTTTGACTGATAAAGCCATCAATGACATGACCAAGACTCTTCTCAATGAAAGCTTGGAGACCTGCAGCAAAATGGGATTGAATCCCTTTTGTACACTCAACCCGGCACCGGATGTAAGTTTATCCGATTTATATACTTTACTTCATTGTTCATAAAATCTGGAAATCCCCAACCTTTACTGTAATTTGTTGCAGGCTGGATCCGCCTTTTGGAATAAGAAATATGATGAAAAAACCGCCAAGAAGGCCACGGCTAAGGCCAAAGCCGTGAAGAAGAACAAAAAGAAAACCACTGCTGCTGATATGTTCAATCTGGACGAAGATGATGAGTCCGAGGTAGACCTTGATTCCCTTGGCTCTTTTTTCATTCATCTTATTGACACTGATTACTATCAGGATGATGCGGAAGCCAGCCATGCGGGTGATGACGAGGTAACTATTATTTTCTCCGACTCAGAGTCCTTGCCAAGACAGAAAATTCGACGAGTGATCCGGAAAGTAAGGTTTTCTAACCCTTTAGCTCACTTGGATCCCAACTTTATTTTGAAGCAACAACAACATGAGAACCGGCGCAGAACCCAGACCAGTGGAGGTGGAGAACTTTCCTCCGGTTTACCTAACACACCAGCCCCACGCAAGCGCCGGAATGAGGTACTTCAACATTCCAACTTTATTTATCCCAAAGCAGGCCTTATTCATCAAGCATTAAAACCTTCTAACTCAAATTACCAAGGGATCTCTCACTCTTCGTTTGGCGATTCATCTCAGACTCAGCTTCAGGCTTTCAAGACTGCCACTGGGTACCAACTTTATCTATGTTTTTCAACATCTCAAAATTCATACTGACTTTTGGAATCCCCTTGTAGTGGGAAAGCAAAGCCTAGCAAAAAGGCTAAAATGAGAAAACCAACAGAAGATCCCAAGACTCATGAACCAGAAAAACAGGCACCAATATCTGAGGCCTCCGTGCAGCAACCGGGAGAACATGCTGATGACCCGCCACCAAAAAATCCTGGTACCTCTGCTGAGCATATAGTTGTCAATCCCTTGGGTACTGAACCGCCAAGCCCAATCAAGCCTTCAGAACCAAACTCTAAAGAAGTTGTAATCACTGGCACTGGTTTTCAAGAACCGGGGAACCCTATTGCTTTAGCAAAACATTTTGCCAAGGAAGAATTGATCGAGAGGCGCAAGGTCAAATTTGACATGGCCAATTATTCTCATCTGAATATTAGCGAAATCCTCTCCGGCTATCTCAGCCAAGTACACAGCAGCCGTGATCTGGAGATTGACATGGTCAAGCACATACATCAGAAACATGAGGTATCAAATTTCGCTAAGATATACTCCTTCAGCCCCCAAGTCTACTGAATATGCTTAGAATAAACTATACTGTAGACTTGTTATATAGGCTTTTAACTATGCCTCTGAATCAAATCCTGTAGCCCCCAAGGGCCGGCTTAAACTTATAAAGATAAGCCGGGACTTTCAAAAATCAACTTTGCACCCGTAGCCCCCAAGGGCCGGCTTAAACTATCTAGTTGAACCGGGTCTTCAGTTAATTAATGATCAACTTCACAACTGTAGCCCCCAAGGGCCGGTTGAATCCATATGAATAAACCGGGACTTGTCATTGTCACAAAAATCTCATCTAGTCATGCCTGCAAATCGGGCTAATTTTGAAAAATTATGAACCAGGATCATCTGCCATTGCATCATAAAATAAACTGTGTATGCATTAGCCCCCAAGTGCCAAGTGCTATTGCTTGCAAAGGGCTTGGGACTTATCAATATGTACTGTTCCATAAAGAAATTTTCTGCACCCATTAGTCCCCAAGTGCCAAGTGCTATTGCTTGCAAAGGGCTTGGGACTTATAAATATATACTGCTTCATAACTGTGCATACTTGTTTTAACCTTTTCTTTCAGGAAGCATCCAGTCAATTTCAATCCCAGTTGACCGATTTAAAAACCCGGCTTGAAGCACAAGAAGCTGAAACCCGGAAGGCTGACTCCAAGTTCAAATTTAGCTTGGATGAAAATGAAAAACTCAAAACTGAGTTTAATACTGAGAAGGCTACCTAGGCTGAAGAGAAGGCTGCCCTGATCCAAAGGGCTGAAAAAGCTGGGGCCTCATTGGAGGAGGTCACCACAGAACTTACTGGGCTGAAACATTATATCAATCAGATGATCTTTGCTATTTTTGGTAAGATCTTCTATAGTGTAGTGACTTTCCACCCTCCATGTTATAAACCGTTAGGTGACTTAATCATAATATGCCATGCAGGTCCCAGAAGCAGCAATCTTGGAAAGGAAGTGCGGATAAAGCTCAAGGTGGTTTACACATTAATAGAACAACTATACACTGGAGCTCAGTGCACGATAGCCACCATCTCTCCAAGTAATCAAGCACCATCTCTTCTCAGCAATGTCTTAAGTCAACTTTCTGTCCTGCCTGCCAGAATTGAAGAGAACAAACGGTCAGCTGCTAGAGCCGATGCCATTACGGCTTTAAGCCGGGCGAAGGCATGGCAGTCAGAATTAGACCCGACCGAGCTAGCCACTGGCTGCCCTAGTTTCAAAGAGGACGGGTCTCCTTTTGACAAGAAATATTTAGCTGCATGTGTGAAGGAGATGCCTCCCTTGGCGAGCATGCTTGTTGAAGAAACAGATCTGACCAAATACCAGGCGGCTTATATCACAGAGAACCAGGAAATGCCCACGCCGGCTTACAAGATTGGAGACCTTATCCCTCCAATTCGTAAGCACACTTTTGCCCCTGAAATTGATCCGTCTGAGCTTATCGATGATGAAGCTGAATTTCAAGCCTTGGCTGGAATCAAGTGGTCATCGCCTGACTTCCGTACGATGGAGGGAGAAGAAGAACCTGCGCGGGATGACCCAGAAGCATCAAACCGCCAAGACCAGGAGAACTGATCATCTGGACAGTTCTTAATTTTCATCCTCCAGCATTGCTTGAAAAACACTTAGTCATTTGGGCTCGCAAAGCCATGTAATAGGCTAGTTAAACTCTGATCTGTCGTGCCATCGTGCATGTTTTGTTTGCATAACACTGTTGATTCGTCATTTGAAGATCTGCCACTTATGGTCATGATATCATCAATTATGCAGGTCAGATTTATCATTTTTCCTGCACACAAACAGATCACAAGTGCCCTGGCGGTTTACCCCAGGGCGGGTCACAATACCCCATATAAAAACCACTGGTGACTAAAAAGTCCATAACCAGGGCTGGTTTAATCACAACCTCATATCATAATAAATAAATATCATACCTGTGATATTTGTTCATACTGCCGACTTGTCATACGTCGTGTAGTAAAGATAATAGTCCAAAGACAGAAGCACAACGCTCTGTTCAATTTATTCATACCGCCGGCTAACAACGCCGTATGCAGCAAGGGGTAGCATCCCAAAACTTAGAGCACAGCACTCTAAGTACATAATCATCATACCCTGGCAACTTAAAGTCCATAACAAGGCCGGTTTAACAAAACTCCGGATAAATTTATACATGAACCATAAGGCAACATGTCCCTCATCGGTTTTCAAGTATGTATTAACATGTCACAAGAGACGATCCTCAAAAAATGTTCAAATCAAATATAAATCAGAAAACAAGGCTTTCATAGGCTGCCAAGCCTCAAAGTCAAGTGATGTTCAAGGGCCGCACAGCCGCTGAGTTAAACCTTCATTCAAACCTTGTAAGCCGGGCCTCACATGACCAATCGCCATTTCTTTGACAAGTTCAGGGTCTTTATAAGATTGACTGTCAAGAGTTCGGCGAGTCATTCCAGGATTACCTGGGTGGAGTGGCAGACTTACAAAGGCAGGATAACCTGAATTTTTTGGTGAATCCACCTGGCGTCCAAGCCTATTACGAGGGTCGACAAAGCTTTGTTCATTAACAAAGAGCCCCCAAGTAATGTTTTATTCCAGGCGTACAAGCCAGATCAGCAGGGTAGTCATAGCTATGCTCAATGAGTAGGAAGCCCCCAAGTATTTTGTAATCATGGCGTACAAGCAGGACCAAGAGGGAAATCATAGCTATGCTCAATAAGCAGGAAGCCCCCAAGTGATCGTATGAAGTGACAATAAAGACTCATATTCTCAGAAATGAAACGACAGAGGCCCTGAATTCAGGGATGTCGGCTTCATTATATTCATCATAATATATACATTGACAAAGTATGTACATCACAAGAGACGGTGGCTCAGGTGTAATAAGGCCAAAGATGAGCAATATTCCACGGCCGGCAGGTCTCCTCATCCGACGTGCGTGAGTCCTTGTCGTCTCGAACATCGATAAGGTAGTATGATCCGTTGTTCAGATTCTTGCTGACCACAAAGGGCCCTTCCCAAGGTGGGGATAGCTTGTGCATGTCAGTTTGATCCTGGATGAGTCGGAGCACCAAATCTCCTTCTTGAAAGGTCCTGGTTTTAACCCGGCGGCTATGATAACGACGCAGATCTTGCTGGTAAATCACCGAACGAGCCGCCGCACGGTCACGCTCCTCATCCAACAGGTCAAGAGCATCCTGACGTGCCTTTTCATTATCATCTTCAACATAAGCCGCCACACGGGGTGAGTCGTGACGGATGTCACTAGGAAGAACCGCCTCTGCTCCGTAAACCATGAAGAAAGGCGTGTAACCCGTAGATCTGTTGGGGGTAGTATTGATACTCCATAACACTGAGGATAATTTGTCCACCCAACAACCCGGCATCCTCTGCAAAGGGACCATAAACCGGGGCTTGATACCTCTGAAAATTTCTTGATTGGCTCTTTCAGCTTGGCCATTGGACTGGGGGTGAGCCACTGATGATACATCAAGACGAATATGCTCTCGTTGACAAAACTCTTTCATAGCACCCTTGCACAGATTAGTGCCATTATCAGTGATAATACTGTGGGGGAAACCAAAACGGAAAATCACCTTTTTGATGAACTGAACCGCCGTCGCCGCGTCACACTTACTGACCGGCTCTGCCTCAACCCACTTTGTAAATTTGTCAACCGCCACCAGAAGGTGGGTCTTCTTATCCTTGGACCTTTTGAAAGGTCCAACCATATCCAGCTCCCAGACTGCAAACGGCCAAGTAATCGTAATCATCTGCAATTCTTGAGCCGGCACATGAGCTCATCTTGAAAATTTCTGACAACCATCACATTTACTGACCAAATCCTCTGCATCAGCATCAAACATTAGCCAATAAAATCCATGATGGAAAGCCTTAGCTACGAGAGACTTAGAGCCGGCATGATGACCACAATCTCCTTCATGAATCTCTCGTAGAATCTCACAGCCTTCCTCAGGAGAAACACAATGTTGAAACACCCCTGAGACACTACAGCAGTGCAACTCTCCATTGTCAATAGTCATTGACTTAGACCGCCGGATTATCTGCCTGGCCAAAGTTTCATCCTCAGGTAACTCGCCCCGCATCATATAAGCCAAATATGGAACTGTCCAATCAGGAATAGCATGAAGAGCCGCCACCAATTGTGCCTCCGGGTCAAGAATGGCAAGATCTTCCTCTGTAGGCAATTTGACTGAAGGGTTATGCAGGATATCTCGGAAAACATTAGGTGGCACCGGCTTACGCTGGGACCCTAACCGGCTCAAAGCATCAGCCACCTCATTTTTCGTGCGATCAACATTTTCCACTTGATAACCTTTGAAATGACCAGCAATAGCATCAACCTCGCAGCGATAAGCCGCCATGAGTGGATCCTTAGAGTCCCAAGTGCATGAATCTTGCTAAGCCACCAAATCTGAGTCGCCAAAACACCTCACCAGCTTAGATTCATCTCCTTAGCCATCCGAAGACCATGGAGCAAGGCTTCATACTCAGCTGCATTGTTAGTACAAGGGAACATCAGCCTTAAAACATAACAAAAAATTTTACCTCGTGGGGAAGTTAAGACAACTCCAGCCCCCGAGCCCTCCAACTGCCTGGATCCATCAAAGCAAATAGTCCAATACGTGTTATCCGTCTTCTCCTCAGGCATCTGCAGCTCTGTCCAATCATTAATGAAATCCACAAGCGCTTGAGACTTGATGGCTGTGCGAGGCATATATTTCAGACCATGGGGTCCAAGCTCAATGGCCCACTTGGCCACCCGACCTGTGGCCTCTCTGTTTTGAATAATATCCCCTAAGGGAGCAGAACTAACCACAGTGATGGGATGACCAAGGAAATATTGCTTGAGCTTTCGACTGGCCATGAACACCCCATATACCAGCTTCTGCCAATGTGGATACCTCTGCTTGGATTCAATAAGCACCTCAATGATATAATAAATCGGCCTCTGAACCGGATGTTCCTTGCCTGCTTCCTTCCGTTCCACCACAATTGCCACACTGACAGCCCGGGCATTGGCAGCCACATATAACAACAATGGCTCTTTATCAATAGGAGCAGCAAGGACTGGCGGCTCAGCCAACTGTTTCTTCAAGGCTTCAAACGCATCTTTAGCAGCATCACTCCAGACAAAGTGATCTATCTTCTTCATCATCTAGTACAGAGGGATGGCCTTTTCACCCAACCAGATTATGAACCGGCTCAAGGCCGCAATACGACCCGCCAGACGATGAACATCATTGATACACGCCGGTTTAGCCAAGGAAGTAATAGCCTTGATCTTTTCCGGGTTAGCCTCAATGCCTCTTTCAGAAACCAGAAAACCCAAGAGCTTGCCTGTTGGTACGCCAAAGACACACTTGGCCGGGTTAAGCATCATCTTGTAGACCTGGAGATTGTCAAAGGTCTCTTTCAAATCATCTATCAGGGTTTCCTTCTTCCTGGATTTCACAACAATATCGTCCACATAAGCATGAACGTTGCACCCAATCTGACCATGAAGGCAATTCTGAACACACCGCTGGTAAGTCGCCTGGGCACTCTTGAGCTCAAAAGGCATAGACACATAGTAGAAGGCTCCAAAGGGAGTGATGAAAGTTGTCTTCTCCTGGTCCTTAACTGTCATCTTGATCCGATGATACCTAGAATAAGCATCCAAAAAACTCAAGCGTTCACAACCCGTCGTAGCATCAATAATTTGATCAATACGAGGGAGAGCAAAAGGATCCGCCAGACAAGCTTTGTTAAGGTCTGTGTAATCCACGCACATGCACCAAGTACCATTTTTCTTAAGTACCAGCACCGGGTTAGCCAACCATTCAGGATGAAAAACTTCAACAATGAACCCAGCTGCCAAGAGCCGGGCCACTTCTTCACCAATGGCCTTACGCCTCTCTTCGTTGAAGCAACGAAGGAATTGCTTGACCGGTTTAAACTTGGGATCAATATTGAGAGTGTGCTCAGCGAGTTCCCTCGGTACACCTGGCATGTATGAAGGCTTTCATGCAAAGATGTCCCAGTTCTCACGGATGAACTCGATGAGCGCGCTTTCCTATTTCGGATCCAGATTAGCACTAATACTGAACTGCTTGGATGAATCACCAGGAACAAAATCAACCAACTTAGTGTCATCTGCCGACTTAAATTTCAGCAGAGGGTCGTGCTCTGTGGTTGGCTTTTTCAAAGGCGTCATTTCTGCCGGGTCAACGGTATCTTTGTAAAACTTCAACTCTTCTGTTGCACAAATAGACTCAGCATAAGCAGCATCACCCTCTTCACATTCCAAGGCTATCTTTCTGTTCCCATGTACAGTGATAGTACCCTTATGACCTGGCATCTTAAGCTGCAGATAAACATAACAAGGCCTTGCCATGAACTTAGCATAAGTCGGCCGCCCAAACAAAGCATGATAAGGGCTCTTAATTTTGAACACCTCAAAGGTTAATGTCTCAACTCTGGAATCATGATCATCACCAAAAGCTACTTCCAAAGCTATCTTACCCACTGGATATGACGACTTACCGGGTATGACACCATGAAAAACAGTGTTAGACGGCTTAAGATCCTTGTCAGTCAAACTCATGCGACGAAAAGTTTCATAGTAAAGGATATTGATGTTGCTGCCTCCATCCATGAGCACCTTAGTGAACCTATAGCCTCCAACTTGAGGTGCCACCACTAGAGCCAAGTGACCCGGATTGTCAACCCGGGGCGGGTGATCCTCACGGCTCCAAAGAATCAGATGTTCAGACCATCGCAAATAACAGGGAATCGCCGGCTCAACGGCGTTTACCGCCCTTTTATGAACTTTCTGGTCTCGCTTACAAAGACTTGTAGTGAACACATGATATTGTCCGCTATTCAATTGCTTCGGATTACTCTGATAACCAGACTGCTGTTGCTGATTCCCTTGACCAGACTGTTGATTAAAACCACCTTGATTGCCTTGGCCCTGGAAACCGGAGTTTGAGCCGCCACCACCAAAGCCAGGTCTGTGAGAGCCGGATCCTGAACCGCCATTTGGGCCATGATTGTTCTGGAAAAAATTGGAATTCCTATATTCCTTCATGATAAAGCAATCCTTCCACAGATGAGTGGCCGGCTTCTCGTGCATACCATGCTTTGGGCAAGGCTGATTCATCATTGCCTCAAGGTTAAATTTTGGTCCTCCAAACCGGGCCGGTTTTCCCTTGCGACGCTGATTATTGTTCTGTGTATTGGTGTTAGCCACAAAGTCTAAATTACCATCAGCCTTGCGCTTACCGTTGCCACCTTGACCCGCCGGGTTATGTTGCTTCCCTTTCGTATTGCTGCTCTTATTTCCCTTACCCGGCTTCTCATCATCAGACTCGGGGTCCTTGGTACTATCAGAGTCGGCATATTTGACGAGAGTCGCCATCAGCTCCCCCATGTCGTTGTAGTGGCGTTTAAGCCACCCCAGCTTCTGCTTAAGGGGGGTGAAACGGCAATTCTTCTCCATCATCAGGACTGCTAAACCGGCATTGATACTATCCGACAAGTGTATGATGGCTGAGATCCGGCGCACCCAATGTGTCATTGACTCGCCCTCACCTTGGACACAAGAATCCAAATCCAGGATTGACATAGGCTGCTTGCACGTGTCTTTAAAATTCTGGATAAAACGGGCTTTCAACTCTGCCCATGACCTAATGGAGTTAACAGGTAGCCCTTTCAACCAAGTACGAGCCGGCCCATCCAACATCATGGTGAAATACTTAGCACACGTAGCATCGCTACATCCAGCATCTCCATGGCCATCTCATAAATCTCAATCCAAGCTTTAGGAGGTTGAACTGTTGTGTAATTAGGCACCTTACGAGGACCTTTGAAATCCTTAGGCAAACGCTCGTTACGCAAAGCCGGCACTAAACATGGCACACCCAAGGTTCTGGAGGTCACACCTAACTCCACCGAAGTTGATGGATAAACCGGAGATTGTTGTTGAGCCGATAGCTGAGCCGCCAGCTCAGCCTCCCGATGTGCTCTGCTCTGATCCACCAATGTCTGAGCATCGACACCACCGCGTGCCGGGTCATGCCCACGAGGCTGGTTACGGCGCTATTCACTGCTCGAAACTGCCGGTGAGTCAATGTGCCTGCTATAACTCCGGCTCGGATGAGGGGTTGAGTGGATTCTTTCACGGCTGTACGAATAAGCCGCCTGCTGATCCAATACTGTCTGAAGAAGCTCTCTGGCCCTTTGTGTCTCAATCGCAGCCGGAGACTCGCCTTCAACTGGGAGAGCCGCCAAGCGTGCCGCCGCAGCGATCATATTATCCAAAGGGTTAGAATAATGACCCGGCGGTGTTGGAATGTGCTGAGGTGGAGTAGTATTCACACGAGGCAGATCCATCGTGCGCGGCTGAACCGGCGCGCCAGCCCCGGGCGCCTCAACTGTCCGGTTTACCACCGGCGGGTCACTGGTCCCTGCCCCAGGCGTGTTGAATAGGTTTCTCGCCTCATAAACCGGAGGTAAACGAGTCTGGTGCCTCCTCCTCATGATTTCATTTGAAGCGTTTTGATCCAAGGTGAGCCGGAAAGAGTCTGCCTGAATCCGTTGAGCCTGAGCATCCAAAGCCGCTCGCTCCGTGGCCATCCTAGCGTTCTCAGCCGCCAGTTCCTCCTTAGCTTGAGCTATCTCATCCCGTAGCTTTGCAACATCTACCTTGTGCTATTCTTGATTATCCGGGGTTATCTCCATCTCCATCAAAGTCGCCAAAGCGTCCAAAAACTCTGTTAAAACCTGAGCCGGCAGGCGGGTAGAGCCGCCAGCGCCATCCGCCGCCGCAGCCGCTGAGCTAGAGGTCATAGCCGCGGCGGTTGTTGAACCAAGCACCGGCTGTGTACCGGCCATGAAGATTGCCACCCTGTTCGGCGGCTCATAGGGGTCCGGAATACTGTCGCCATCGGAACAGCTCCCAAGCCGGCCGTCTGGAAAATTGATACATTGAATTGGTCTCACCGATTGACGACTCACCATCGGAGTAGATGGTCGTCTCACCACCAGACACAGATCCTTCCTCAAATTCCGCCCCATGGATGCAACCAACAAAGTCGTGCTTTACGGTGGGTTGAACCCGAGCGGGTCGTGCACGCTGAGCCGCCTCGATGATGTCGGTGCAGGTGTCCGGCTCAGGTCCCGGTTCACCAATCTTGCCGATGAAGACGTGGATTCCGCCGAAGGGGACCCGGTACCCGTACTCAATTGAGCCGGCCTCAGGGCCCCAGCCTGTGTCGTCGATGTAGAGCTTGCCGCGACGACTCTTGGTCATCCAGCCCACAGCGTATCCCTTGATCCCTTCGAAGCTTCCCTTCAAGAACTCGAAACCACCATGCGCTGTCCCCACGGTGGGCGCCAACTGACGTGGACTTAACATGGCAGATGTCCTAGTGTAAGGACTTAGTCATGGAGCCATCGCAACTAGGTTAGCTTAAAGGGGTTAAACGGGACAAAGGACACAGAGAGTTTATACTGGTTCGGCCCCTTGCGGTGAAGGTAAAGGCCTAATCCAGTTTGGGGTTGTATTGCTTGGGCGTCGATTACCAGGGAGCGAATACGCTTGACCTAGCTCTCGATCTCTTGTTTCTTGCCCTTAACTCGCTGCCGGGTCACCCCTTTATATACACAGGTTGATAACCAGCGGCTTACAGAGTCCCGGCCGGCTCATACACAACGTGTCCGGCTTGGTGACTAACTAAGCTTGCCTTACAATACAAGTCATACATATGGCGGTTCATCCTCTTGGGCCTTTAGTCGCCTCTAGGTCTTGGGCCGTCAATGGGCTTGCTATGACCCGCTATCTTCCTTGATAAGTCACCAGTTGTATAACCCGGCCCCTCCTGAGCGGTTCATACCCAGTAGTTATATCCCCAACATAACATGTGGTCTAACTCTAGGGCTAGGTGAATGATTTTGCGTTGATGTCCCTTCTACGGACTAAACCCTATGGCTTATATACACGCCAGGGAGGGTATCTAGGGTTGTTACAAGGTCGGTAGCTAGCAGCTAGGCTGCGACAGAGATCTTGGAGTATACGTCAAGTCTTCGGGGGAGGCAGTCTTGATCACGCCTCCTGCGTGCGTCCTCTGGGGTCCATCTTGACCATGAATGAGGCCCTGTCAGCCTAGCCCAAGGAGAATGGGCTGACCAGGTTAGTACCCCCTTATCCAGGACACCGTCAGTAGCCCCCGAGCTGGTCTTTTATGCCGAGGACGATCTTCCTAACAATGACAACCCCAGATCCGAAGTCCTTGGCTCGATAGAGGAGTTCCTCCGTGCAATCTTCAAACCACTCCTTCAAAGGAGTGATGCCAGCCAAAGCTCGACCAAACATGTTCCTTCTGCCCGAAGAGATTGAGTATCTTAGCCTTGAAGGCCAAGCACCTCGGTGTGATTGGTTCCACTCAGTCTGACAACTTTATCGAAATGATTCACCGCATGATAGGGGAGCAGTTACTGCTCCCCTCAAATCATGGCCTAAGGCAAACTTTTTACTGGCACGTCCCTTCGAGGCAGAGATGGTGCCCGTTTTATCAGGGATATCATCAAGATTTTGTTTCCCCCCATATACTCAACGGCACCTTTAATGGGAGTGGCAATTTTATTGGCACAGCGAGGGGGACTTGGCCTTTCACAGACCTATAAGAGCAAAAGGGAGGACAGCGCAACTAACCATGCTCCAATTCTCTCCATCTACTGCTTTGTCTAGCTACAGTGCCCAGATCCGATCTCGCATCCTTTTTCTCCAATGAGTCCATCCTCCTTCGCCAGCCATGGCTGAGACCCTTTAGGGGCACTGGGGTGGTTCCATCGTGACAGCTGGCACCATGCAAGAGCTGCGCAACGCGGGGTATCTACCCACCAATATCGCCGCCCGTGCTCCCGCCGCTGGCCAGCAAGTGCCCGCTCCCAATGCTGGGGAGCGGCTAGTCTTTCTCCCCCACCTCATCCGGGGGTTGGGGTTCCGCTGCACCCTTTCTTGCGCGGGGTCATGTACTACTATGGGCTTGATTTTCATCATATGGCCCCGAACTCCATCCTCCATCTCGCCGCCTTCATCATGGTCTGCAGGCCTTCCTCCGCTATGAGCCACACTTCTGCTTATGGCTGAAGATCTTTGGGTCAAACCGAAGTCTAGTAGCTCCGACCTCGCGGAGTGTGGAGGGGCCATGATTAGCAAGAATCGAGGGGCCAAATGGCCCAAGGGGCCTTCATCGAGACAGTGAAGGAGTGGCAGCGGGAATGGTTCTACATCACTGAACCGCTTACCCCTGGACAGGCCGTGGTCCCAGCCTTTTCGGCCGGACCCCCAGAGAAGCTCAAGTCTTGGAAGGAGTGAGGGCATCCTGGATTAGGGGGTCCTCGGCTGCCGGCCTATCTCTCATGGGCCAGCTTAGTGGGCCACTTCGGATTCTGTCAAAGAAGGCTGAGCTACAGATAACGTCGTATTACAGAAGGAAACCTCTGAAGCCTTGGTGTATCCTCCTAGTCAAGATAATGAAGATCTCAAGTTTATCCCTTGACGGAACTTGATCACATGTAACCCTAGGTACCTCTGGTGTCTATATAAACTAGAGGGTTAAGTCCGTAGAGGCTAGAAGAACCATCATCCTATTCATCTAGGGTTTAGTTCATCCGATCTCATGGTAGATCAACTCTGTAATCTTCATACACACATCAATACAATCAATTAGGACGTAGGGTTTTACCTCCTCGACAGGGCCCCAACCTGGGTAAATATTGTCTCTGCGTTCTTTGTTACCCATTGATCCAAGATCCACAGCTCGGGACCCCCTACCTGAGATCCGCCGGTTTTGACACCGACATTGGTGCTTTCACTGAGATTTCCACCGTGGGATCGCCAAAGGATCGATGGCTCACCTAGTCATCTTCAACAGCATCCGCAACATGGACGTCTTCGTCCCGGGACAGCTTTTCGTGTTCAGCAACATCATGTTGCACGCTGATCCGACATGCCACCTCGGCCAGGTCAGAAGTTTCACCCCGGTCAGGAGATCAGGTTTGGGAACCTAGAGTTCATCGCCGATCCCCGGGGAGATCTTACTCTGATAAGGTCCTCAGCTTCGCTTGAAGGGCCTACAAACCCCAAGGTTTTGTCTTCGGGCACGGTGAGCTCCGCTGCAGGGGTTGTGTTTGCACTGGATCCGGCCTCGAGCTCGGATCCAGTCAATACCTTGGTACCCGCTTCAGCCGAAATCTGCCCCGGCGCAGTTTTGAACTCCCCCGGAGCAGCAGTGCTGCGGATTGATCCCGAACACTCCAGGAATATGGAGCCGACAGATATCTCATCATTAAACAGGTTACTTGGCCGGATCCAAGCCATGGGGATGTCCTACGGCCAACCCTTGGTCTATGATCAGATTGGGCTTAAACCCGATGACTGGGAAATTTCTGTCCCACCTATCACACACTTGGTCGCTACCATCAAGGACTCGGCCGAAGGTTCGCCCTTACAACCATCAGGATCGTTCCTCTAGTTTGGAATCCGGCCTTTGCCCCAGAAAGAGTTCAGGATCGAACCCTGATTCAGCGCATGGCCTGGAGTCCGTGCGGCAGTGTCCGATTCATAATCTGAATCCCGAACCCGGTGCGCCGGATTCCACGATGGTGCAGGACACTGCCGCCAAAGCTTCGGATTCACATCCTATTGGGATACAAAGTTTTTCCCCACCCACCCCCACGTCGAGTACTCTCCACGCAATTCGGGGAAGCCCTACATATGGGACCTAATGTATGTCAAACAACAGCCATGGGAAACGGTCCAGCACTTCTGGGCTAGATTCCTCCTTGTCAAAAACAAGATAGCGGACTGTAGCGGCCAGGAAATCCTAGCGACCTTCCGGAAGTAATGATGTCGCTTGAACTACGTCGGTATTTCCCAAAGAGGAAGGGATGATGCAGCACAGCTTCGATAGGTATTTCCCTCAGTTATGAAACCAAGGTTATCGAACCAGTAGGAGAACCAAGCAACACTATGTAAACGGTACCTGCACACAAAGAACAAATACTTGCAACCCGGCGTGTAAAAGGGGTTGTCAATCCCTTTCAGGTAACGATGCCGGAAATTCGCACGTTGATGGGATAAAATTGTGATAGATTGATAGATGCAAATAACGGCAAATAAAACTCAGCGAGGTATTTTTGGGTTTTTGATAATATAGATCTGAAAATAAAATATGCAAATAAATAAAAAGGCAAATAGAAATATAGATCTGAAAATATATGATGAGAAAATAGACCCGGGGGCTGTAGATTTCACTAGTGGCTTCTCTCGAGAAAATATCATACGGTGGGTAAACAAATTACTGTTGGGAAATTGATAGAACTTCAAATAATTATGACGATATCCAGGCAATGATCATTATATAGGCATCATGTCCAAGATTAGTAGACCAACTCCTGCGTGCATCTACTACTATTACTCCACACATCGATCGCTATCCAGCGTGCATCTAGTCTATTAAGTTCATGGAGAAACAGAGTAATGCAATAAGAATGATGACATGATGTAGACAAGATCTATTCACGTAGGAATAGACCCCTTCTTGTTATCCTTAGTAGCAATGACACATACGTGTCATGTCCCCTTCTGTCACAGGGATTGAGCACCGTAAGATCAAACCCATCACAAAGCACCTCTTCCCATGGCAAGAAAAATCGATCTAGTCGGCCTAACTGAACCAAAGATTCGAATAAGAAATACGAGGCTATAAGTAATCATGCATATAAGAGATCAAAAGATGACTCAAATAACTTTCATGGATAAAATAGATCTGATCATAAACTCAAAGTTCATCGGATCCTAACAAACACACCGCAAAAAGAGTTGCATCAAATAGACCTCCAAGATACCATTGTATTGAGAATCAAAAGAGAGAGAGGAAGCCATCTAGCTACTAATTACGGACCCGTAGGTCTACAATGAACTACTCACGCATCATCGGAGAGGCACCAATGAGGATGATGAACCCCTCTGTGATGGTGTCTAGATTGGATTTGGTGGTTCTAGAACTTGCGGCGGCTAGAATTGTGTTTTGTCGACTCCCCTAGGGTTTTTGGATTTATGGGGTATTTATAGAGCAAAGAGGCGGTGCAGGAGGCGGCCGAGGTGGACACAACCCACCTGGGCGTGCCTGGGCCCCCAAGCGCGCCCAGGTGGGTTGTGCTCCCCTCGGAGCCCCCCTCTCGGAGCCCCTCCAAAAAGTTTCGCTACGTTTGGACTCCGTTTGGTATTGATTTTCTACGAAGTAAAAAAACAAGCAAAAAATATCAACTGGCACTGGGCACTATGTCAATAGGTTAGTCCCAAAAAATGATATAAAGTTGCTATAAAATGATTGTAAAACATCCAAGAATGATAATATAACAGCATGGAACAATCAAAAATTATAGATACATTGGAGACGTATCACATAACTGCCACGATGAAGGAATCCTAAACGCCCTCGCCCGTCGTCGCATTCAAAACTTCACAGAGCTATAGGATCTGGTACGCAAATTCTGCACCATGGAAAGTGCCTAGCAGGCGCAGCAGATGCATACAGAGTCAATCCATGTTGAAGAACCCAGAAAAGCTCGGGCGAAGCGCGTACCCCTGCGACGATCAGCCGAATATGAGCCGGTCTAGAAAAAGAAGGAACCTCTTGCAGGATCCAGAACAGTCCTCGATGAGCTACTGGACAAGCCATGCCCATACACTCGGTCCTGCTGAATACAAACCCAACCCACAACCTTTGAGCTTGCTAGGTGGTTAGACAAGTCGCAAAGAGTGGAGAGACTATCCTTGGAGCCTCACCTTCCAGCAGACGTTCAGCAACACCCCCGGACAAAGACACTGAGATCCTGACGATCTATGAGACGTTTTCCTCAAAAAATAAGAGGAAAAAGCCCTTCGAGAGCTTGGCCAAATCCACCAGGTGGCAGCAACAAATTCATGGATGGACACACCAATCACCTTCGATGAGGAAGACGAGCCAAGGGCTCACTCCGTCCGAGCACCTGCCGCCCTAGTCCTTGATCCCATAGTAGACGGCTTCAGACTCCACAAGGTGCTAATGGACGGCGGTAGCGGTTTAAACCTCATTTATGAGGATACCCTGGACAAAATGCAATTCGACAGGTCTCGCGTCGAAAAAAGCCACACCACCTTTGGAGGGATCATCCCCGAAAAAGAGGTGTGTTGCACTGGACGAGTCACTCTCGATGTGGTATTCGGCACTCCTGAGAACTAAAGGTCCGAGGAACTTCTTTTCCACACTGTGCCATTTCATAGCGGTTATCACGCCCTATTGGGGCGTGATGCATTCACAAGATTTTAGGCTATACCACATTACGGGTATATGAAGCTCAAAATGTCAGGGCCCAATGGTGTGATCACAATTATAAGTGATCCGGATATAGCTCTTCGGGTCGAAAACAAAACATCATCGCTCACCCTCGAAGCACTGTCCGAGGCTCTCGCAGCCGAGAAATTAACCACACTTTGTTCAATGGTGGATAGGGATGATGTAATCCTCAGTAAGAGGCCTGAATCCACATCCTTCAAACCAGCAGATGAAATCGTCAAATTTCAGGTGCATCCAACGGACCCCAACAAAACAGCATCCATTGGAGCTCAACTGGACCCCGCAGTTGACAAAGCATTGCGCACATTTTTGCGCAAAAACTGGGACATATTTTCCTGGCACCCCTCAGATATGCCAAGAATCCCACGAACACTAGCAGAGCATAGCCTGAATGTAATTAAAGGCTTCAAGCCAGTCAAACAGGCGCTACGCCAATTTTCCAAACCCAAGCATCAAGGCATGGGTGAAGAACTAGCAAAACTACTCGAAGTCAGATTCATTCGAGAAATCAAACACCCCGAGTGGTTGGCAAATCTGGTCATGGTGCCCAAGAAAGACAAA
Source organism: Triticum aestivum (assembly GCF_018294505.1). Lineage (NCBI taxonomy): Eukaryota > Viridiplantae > Streptophyta > Magnoliopsida > Poales > Poaceae > Triticum > Triticum aestivum. Next base: position 474,754,747 of record NC_057805.1, on the reverse strand, counting down.
TCCTGGCGGTTGTGCGTCGATTTCCAAGGCCTAAATAAAGCATGCTCGAAGGATCCCTTTCCCTTACCTCGCATAGACCAGATCATTGACGCCACCGCCGGACATGACTCACTGTGCTTCCTCACTGCCTACTCCGGATACCATCAAATCAATATGAAGGAGTCTGACCAGGCTGCAACAGCCTTTGTCACTCCCTACGGGCCATTCTGCTTCAACACAATGCCTTCAGACTAAAAAATGCAGGCGCCACATACCAACGCATGATTCAGACATGCTTGGAAAAGCAAATTGGCAAAACGGTCAAGGCATACATGACGACGTGGTCATCAAGACCAAGCACGTTAGCTAGCTGGTGGACGACCTCCGCTAAACCTTTGATAACCTACGGGCTTATGATATACGGCTCAATCCAGACAAATGTGTCTTCGGAGTTCCCGCAGGCAAGCTGCTTGGATTTATTGTATCCCATAGAGGAATAGAGGCCAATCCGGCTAAAATCCAAGCACTATCCCAGCTAGTGGTCCCTACGGAGTAGAAACACGTCCAAAAACTGGCTGGCTATGTGGCGGCCTTAAGTCGCTTTATCTCCCGCCTTGGTGAAAAGGCACTGCCGCTCTATAGGCTGCTCAAAACGAACCAAAAACTTCGAGTGGACCGACGAAGCAACAGCCGCACTGGAAGAAATTAAGACGTCGTTGGCCGGCAATCCTATACTAGCAGCACCCGGCATAGGTGAACCAATGATGTTGTACATCTCGGCCGCAAATCAAGTGGTCAGTGCAGTTCTCGTTGTCGAACGAGAAGCGGAGGGTTACAAGTTTCGGGTGCAGAAGCTAGTCTACTATGTATTAGAAGTGCTCACCCCGTGCAAATCTAGGTATCCGCATTACCAGAAGATAGCCAATATAGTTTTTATGGCATCCCAAAAGCTCCGACACTACTTTCAAGAGTGTTCGGTTATGATGGCATCCGAAGTACCACTGACTGACATAATTAACAACAGGGACGCCACTGCCCGCACACCCAAATGGGCTATAGAGCTCCTCCTTCGAAATTGTGTACAAACCACACCGAGCTATTAAATCTCAGGTGTTGGCTGATTTTCTCGCCGAATGGGTGGAAGCCAAGCTCCCCAGAGAATACAGTACGTACTCGCATTGGACTATGTACTTTGACGGCTCCAAGATGCTTGCCAGACTGGGGGCTGGAGTAATCCTTAAATCTCCCACTGGCGATAATATCCGGTACGTATCACAAATCATGTACGCCGATTCCAACAATGCGGCCAAATACGAGGCTTTGTTACATGGACTTCGGATGACAACGTCAATGGGCATACAACGGCTCGAGGTGCGGGGAGACTCTAACCTCACCATCTCTCAAATCAATGGCGAATTCAACGCTAAAGACCCAAAGATGGCAGCATATTGAAATGTCGTCCTCAAAATATCCTCCCGGTTTGAAGGGTTAGAGTTCCACCATGTCTCCAGAGACATCAATCATGCTACAAAAGAAAAGTATAAATGATGAATGTGATAGGTAGCATTCCACATCAAAAATTCTGTTTTTATCATTTACCTACTCGAGGACGAGCAGGAATTAAGCTTGGGGATGCTTGATATGCCTCTAATGTATCTATAATTTTTTATTGTTCCATGCTATTAAAGTATCAATTTTGGATGTTTTATATGTCACTAGATGCAATTATATATCATTTTCTGGGACTAATCTATTAACACAATGCCCACTGCCAGTTGTTGGTTTTTGCATGTTTTTGCTTTTCAGAAAATCAATATCAAACGAAATCCAAATGGAGAAAAAACTTTGGATTATTTTTTTCTGAGCCAGAGGAGACCCTAGAAGGTTCTGGAGGAGGCCAGAAGAGCCACAAGGGAAAGCAAAGGAAGAGTAGATCGTAAAGGAAAATATATGAGAAAGAAGACCCGGGGCCGTAGGTTTCACTAGTGGCTTCTCTCGAGAAATATAGCAAACGGTGGGTAAACAAATTACTGTTGGGCAATTGATAGAACTTCAAATAATCATGACGATATCCAGGCAATGATCATTATATAGGCATCACGTCCAAGATTAGTAGACCGACTCCTGCCTGCATCTACTACTATTACTCCACACATCGACCGCTATCCAGCATGCATCTAGTGTATTAAGTTCATGGAAAAACGGAGTAATGCAGTAAGAACGATGACATGATGTAGACAAGATCTATCTATGTAGACATAGACCCCATCGTTTTATCCTTAGTAGCAACGATACATACGTGTCGGTTCCTTTCTGTCACTGGGATCAAGCACCGTAAGATCGAACCCACTACAAAGCACCTCTTCCCATTGCAAGATAAATAGATCAAGTTGGCCAAACAAAACCCAAATATCGGAGAAGAAATACGAGGCTATAAGCAATCATGCATATAAGAGATCAAAGAAACTCAAATAACTTTCATGGATATAAAAAGATATAACTGATCATAAACTCAAAGTTCATCAGATCCCAACAAACACACCGTAAAAGAGTTACATCACATGGATCTCCAAGAGACCATTGTATTGAGAATTCAGCGAGAGAGAGGAAGCCATCTAGCTACTAACTACGGACCCGAAGGTCTACAAAGAACTACTCACGCATCATTGGAGAGGCACCAATGGAGGTGGTGAACCCCATCCGAGATGGTGTATAGATTGGATCTGGTGGTTTTGGACTCTGCGGCGGCTGGATGAATATTTCATTGACTCCCCTAGGGTTTCTGGATTTTTGGGGTATTTATAGAGCAAAGAGGCGGTCCAGGGGCACCCGAGGTGGGCACAACCCACCAGGGCGCGCCTGGGCCTCCTGGCACGCCCTGGTGGTTTGTGCCCTCCTCGGGACACCCTCCAGGCGCAGCCAGGGCCCATTATGTTCCTTCTAGTGCAAAAAAATCTCCTTGAAGTTTCGTGGCATTTGGACTCCGTCTGATATTGATTTCCTGCGATGTAAAAAACATGCAGAAAACTGCAACTGGCACTTGGCACTATGTCAATAGGTTAGTACCAAAAAATGATATAAAATTACTATAAAATGATTATAAAACATCCAAGATTGATAATATAACAGCATGGAACAATCAAAAATTATAGATACGTTGGAGACGTATCATCTACATCCTCCCCTCGCTCGCCCTCTCTCTCTCTCTCAAATCTCTGCCATGGCGCCGCCGGTCTGCCCACGCGCCAACGAGGAGTCACCGCCCCCTGAGGCGAATAGCACCGACGAGGACCCCTACGCGCCTCCGGACGAGGTTGCGCCGGACCCCCCAACTTTGGATTGGTTTTGGGCCAGTACAATCTTTGTCTGTGGAAGTCGCTGTCACTGGCTGAGAAAGCCAGGCAAGTGGCGTTCAAGAAGGAGATGGCGGAGGAGGAAGCCAGGTACCAGGCGGCCTGTGAAGGCCGTGATGCCACCTGGAAAAAGGAGGTGGCGGAGCTTTGGAGGCGGGCGCGTCGTCGTGCGGAGGAGGTGTACGAAGACGGGTATTCGCGAGGAAGGTCAAAGGCGCTGGGCGCCTCATCGCTGCATGGAGGTGGGCCGATAAGCTCCAGCGTTCCACCGATGAGGAGCTCCGGTGGGCGCTCAACGAAATGGCAAGATCGTTCGCGCTCGTCCGCCAGCAAGAGGCAGATCGGTACGTCAAGCGCTGCGAACCAGGGAGCTGCTGGCGAGGGGCTACCGGAATACTGGCCCTAGGAGGGATTATTAGTTTTAGTATTGTTCGTTTTTAATTTTATGCATTGTAGTAGTTAAGTATCATCATTGTAGTATATATTCTGTGATGAACTAATGAACAATTAATATATACATATATATTATAAATTCCATTTTCTATCTATTTTTGTATACTAATTTGAATCTAGCTGTTATCATTCACATATACAGAATGGAAAGTGTATATACACACATTGAAACAGAACATATAAGAATGGAAAACAGAGTACACACATTGAAACAGAGCAATACTATGATTGCTGTGAATACATAGCTATCCACGTCGAAATGACTCAACAAAATAAAATGCGTCCATGAGACCATGACCAGCAGCCCTTGCCTACGGTAGCTCTTGGCTCTGCCTGAACTCGTGCAGGCGTTCGTCCAAGTGGTCGACACGCTCGCGGTGCATCTGGAGCGTGATCTCGAGCTCCAAGTTGGCTATTTCATCGGAGATCACCAGCTCGAGGATGCGACGGCCATGTTCCTCTACTGCGCCCAGGTGGACACCTAGGCCAAGGAGGCGGTTGAGCCTACGCATTGGCATTGAGCGGGCCGTGGACAAGGCGAACGGCGCGACCCATGCGAACGGCGCGGTGGGCGTCCGGTGCAAGTACGGCGCGGCCGGCCTCTGGTGCAACTACGGCGCAGAGGGACTCTGCCCACTCCTGGCGAGGAATGGGGGTACTGACGGGACGTGTACCCAGCTGCGACGCCGTGTCGACAGCAGGCAAACGCTGATGGATCCGCTCTTGCTGTGCGGCGCACCGCGCCTATCGCTCTGCGGTGCTCCAACGGTCTCGCCATGCGGCGAGCCGCAGCCTATCGGCGCGGACGCGCCTAGCTTGCTCTGCGGCGTGCCATCGATCATGTTGTGCGGCGAGCTGCAGCCTGTCAGCGCTGACATGCCTATCTTGATCCGCGGCGCTCAAACGCCATGCGCCAAAGGTCTGCTCAACCCTGGCGATGACGCGCATAACGGCGTCGTCTATCGCGTTGCCAGGGAGCGCCTCGATCTTGACGGGCCGTGGCGCCTGCTCATTTTCCTCGTCGACGAGGTTGATGGTAGAGAAGGCGCTTTGGTGGGTTGGCATGCTTGGAAAAGGTGGATGTGCTACAGTCTGCGCTTGTCGCCTCCGTGCGTCGCGCGCCGCCTAGGTTTATGCACAATATCGCTGGGTGGCGGGAAACAGGTGAGGAAATGGCGGGAAATGGTGGCGTGTTCATAAAACGCCATCAATTAATGGAAACTTAGCATAGAAGGAACATAGAGCTAGCACAAGAAGTAGATGATGATCAGATGAACACGGACCACACTAGGGAACCCGTCGGTGATGAATTCATCAATCGCAAACGGTTGAATACTAGCAAGCGTTTTCCCACAAAACACACGGCTTATTCAATCACAAACAGGTCGGATGGATCAACTGTATGCCATGTATCGCACATTGTCAAAAGGTAATGCGGTAGGCCTTCTTTAACATGTGTTAAAAAAAACAAGGACCTCGAGGTTAAATTAACTCATGGGATGGGTCATATTAGTCATTTAATTTGACAGGTATGACCCATCCTATCAGTTAATTTAACATCAACACAACTTCCCATCCAGTCACCCATCTGATGGCTGCTCCAGCCTGAGCACACTTAACTTGATAGTTCTCATACATGAGCTACTGGTGGAACAGCTAGTCCTTCCTGATATAGGATGCCTCTTCGCATCCTTATGGCGTATCCGGATGACCGGTCGTCCCCCAATGGCCAATAGATGTTGTGTAGACAGAGCATATCACATACGTCTTATTAGAAGCAATCGTCTGTGTTATTATCGGTCTTTGCACACATTTCTGATTACAGACCTGTTTGCCGCGTATCACACACGTCTTGTTATATTGAACCGTTTCTGTTTTCTTGTCTCAACGCAAACAGTTCATCCGAGTGAACCGCATGCCGTATATCGCACACACCTTGATCTGGCTGACCGTTTCTTTTGTGTTGCCTAATCACAAACAGTTCATCTGAGTGAAGCGTATGCTGCATGTCGCACACACCTTTATCTGGCAGCCCTTTCTTTTGTTCCTCCTCATCGCAAACAGTTAATTTAACTGAACTGTATGCCCTGAATCGCACACGCAACCAAAATCTGAACCGTGTTTGATGCATCCGTCATCGCAAACGTTTTGCACCTTTTTTGATGGTTTTTTTACACCACAGTTTTGCGATTATTGCATCGCACACAGTTTCGTCGAAGGGTCTCTGATCGTAGTGTCGCTTTAGCAGCATCCTGCAGTAGTGATAGATCCAGGTTCCCCTCTGTCGCCACGAAAGCAGCACAGGGTTTGTATTTTTGTTTCACTATGTGTGGTTTCTTAGTTATATATAAACAAGACATGTTAGGGATACCTTGTTTTCGAGATCATACGACCTACTTTCCAAACATACCCAACATACTGTAAACATATACAAAATTTGCATGGGCTTGGGGGATAGCAATTTGCAAATTTTAGAATGCTACTCCCTCTCTTCTGGTTTGTACGACCCATCTCAAAAATCAGAAATGTCCTATATGTAAGGCTCATTGTCTTGGGAATATGTAAATATAGATATGCCTACATTAAATTCTGTCAAGTTGTGTTTCCCTATTTGAAATCAATCAATGCATGGAGGAGACAAAGGGCGATGCATATAGTATTAATATGTTTCTAATACTTAATTTGGTCCCCTTCGTTGGTGTGATTTGTAAGATGGGCCTAATACACCAAAAATGAGGGAATCCTTCATATGCCAAATTTGTATATATGTGAAGCAATATTGAAAAAGAGACATATGAAGTCTCTTGATATGTTTACCCATAGATTTTCTTGTAATTATATGTTACCTTCTAGCTAGTATAGTTATATTTCATTACCGTATTAATTCTGATAAGTATACTATGGAGTAGAAAAAGTATTGCTAGCTACGAGGTATGGTAAATAGTGGAGCTATTCAAAGCTAGAATGTTAGTTGCTTTTTTCTTATCAAACGAGCCTCCTCGCCGACTGCTATTAAAGAAACTGCCACTTTTACACAATTCCAACACAAAAAACTTCAAAAACATAAAAAGGGAAGCATTTCAAAACACTATTACATATAGACCAAAGCAATAAGTCTAGTAAGAAAGTTGAGTTGCGTTTTGACATAACACAAGAACCAAGGCTACACAAGATCAAGTTGCCAAAAGAGATCCCTAGCCAAGCTCCATCACCGAGTAATCACCAGGCTCATTGGATACCATCCATGACTCCTCGCAGAGGCTTCCTGTAGCACCATCTTTATCTGGGTGATCCCCTCCTCAGGTTCTCCTTGCTCTCAGCTTTTCTACAAGATTCTTTAGTCGATTAGAAGATGACATAAGCTGTAGGTGTTGGAAATATGCCCTAGAGGAAATAATATTGTATTATTATATTTCCATCATTCATAATTAAGAGTTTATATTTCATGCTATAACTGCTATGATCCTGGAATATGCGATTCAGTGGAAAACTCATATGCACGTGTGAAATGATAAACGGTAACAATAGGTTCCCGGTCTCGCCTCTAAGACTGGCTCAAGTGTTGGTGGTGATCATGTTTTCTAGATTTTAGGGTATCATTAAATGTAACGATAGTCCTAAAACAACATTGAGGGTATGACGTTAGAAGAATGATCATATTGAATCGACCCAATACTTGTCTGTTATACTTTGTGATTATATCATCTGAAATCATTTGTTATAACATAGAGTGTTAGCATGTGTTCTAGTTCCTCGGATCTTGAGAGTGTCTCGGTCACTTCCTACCAGACGGTCGGCTTTGGGGTTGCTCAAACGTCATCTGTAATAAGGTGATCATAACAACAACTTTCAGGTTCACCGAAAAGTTTGACAAGTGACCGGATAGCTCGAGAGTGGGATTTGCTTCTCCGACAATGGAGAGTATTCTTAGGGCCCTCTCAGTGTGAGAGCAACAATCATTGTCTGGCCAGACACAGGTGACTACATCACGGGGACGGAACACGTCAATGAGAAAGAAGAACAAAACCGGTAACGGGAGCAACAGTATAGTGAGCATGATGATGACTCGGGAGGATACCGATGCACACTGGGTTTTGTAAAGTATCGCGAAGCAAAGGTAACATCACATGATAACCAAAAGTTCACTCGAATATCATTCATGTAATCATAGGGACCGATATGGATGTCCATGGTTCCGCTATCGGTTATTGAACGAAGGGGTTTTCGGTCATGTCTATGATTTACCGAACCTAGGGGGTCACAAGCTTAAGGTCATCATGATCTGCTGAGTATTAGTGTGACGGGAGTGATGAGAATACATTGTTGGAATTGTTTCGTTAATATCCGGAATAGTTCCGAGAGGTTCCGGAAGCGTTTCGGGGTCACCGGAAGGGTTTTGGTGAATATCGAGTAAATACAGGGTATTAACTATTAATATATATATATATATGTGGAAAATGTTTTCGGGGGTGTTAAATTATATAATTATATATATATATAATGGTCTGAAAGTATTTAGAACATTTATATATTTAAATAATACCGACAGGGCTTAAAAGTCCAAGTGGTGGAAGGAGATATGGGACACAAAGTGTTGGAAATATGCCCTAGAGGCAATAATAAAATGGTTATTATTGTATTTCCTTGTTCATGATAATTGTCTATTGTTCATGCTATAATTGTATTAACTGGAAACCGTAATACATGTGTGAATACATAGACCACAACATGTCCCTAGTAAGCCTCTAGTTGACTAGCTCGTTGATCAATAGATGGTTATGGTTTCCTGACCATGGACATTGGATGTCATTGATAACGGGATCACATCATTAGGAGAATGATGTGATGGACAAGACCCAATCCTAACACTACAGGAATCAGCTATTTTGCCATCTGCCACGGCGGACGGCAAAGGCATGAACGGCGGACGGCAAAGACCTTTGCCGTCAGCCGCGGACGGCAAAAGGCTCCGGTAAAGAGCTACTTTGCCGTCTGCTTCCTGGCGGCTAACAGCAAAGGCCCTTTGCCGTCTGCTGCGGACGGCAAAGAGAGCGGACGGCAATAATTGCGCTGTCAGTCCGTTAAGTGGCTAACGGCAGGCCTTTGCCGTCCGCCGCTGACGGCAAAATTTCTAGTGCCTTTGCCGTCTGCCGCTGACGGCAAACTTTCTAGCATTTGTCGTCTGCCGTATGATGTCATCTACACGTCACTACACGTCACCAAATGGGTCAGCTCCCAGGAAGCACAGCTGGATGCCACGTGTCTTCTTTGCCGTCCGCGGCAGACGGCAAAGAGCCCATTGCCGTTGGTGGCAGACGGAAAAGAGCCTGCATATTGGCTCTTTTTTCTGTTTTTTATTAAATCCAACAATTTTCACAGCAAATATATATGACATATATAGATATATTTCACAAGGCAATTACAGAGCAAACATATAAGATATCCAACACATAACTTCATCATACATGCATAGTTCCATCCAACTACCAAGTTCCATCATACATAGCAAGTTCAACATAGAGGCATCCAACCATATATATTACAACAGTTTCATCCAACGATACATGCATAGTTCAACGATACAAAAGAAACAGAGAAGGATAAGGAGCACTCCATCTATGCAAGCTTTCGTCAAGTGAATGAAATCTGCAAAATGGAAAATAAGAAAGTTAGAAATAGGTGACTAGAATAAGAAGACTAGAACAAGAAGAGTAGAACAAGAAGAAGACTAGAACAAGAAGAGTAGAACAAGAAGAAGAATAGAACAAGAAGAGTATGTCATTTATGAGCTAACTTACGTGAAATGGATCATATATGAGCTAACTAAGTTGAAATGGGTCGTTTATGAGCTAGCTAAGGTGAAAAGGATCATTTATGAGCTAACTTAGTTGAAATGGGTCGTTTATGAGCTAACTAAGGTCAAATGGATCGCTTTTGAGGTAACTAAGGTGAAATGGATCGTTTTTTAGCTCACTTAGGTGAAATGGATCATTTATGAGCTAACTTAGTTGAAATGGATCGTTTTTGAGCTAACTTAGGTGAAATGGATCATTTATGACCTAATTTAGTTGAAATGGATCTTTTTGAGCTAACTTAGGTGAAATGGATCATTTAAGAGCTAATTTAGGTGAAATGGATCGTTTTTTAGCTAACTTGGTGAAATGGATCGTTTATGAGCTAAATTAGTTGAAATGGATCGTTTATGAGATAACCTAGGTAAGATGGGTCATTTTGGAGTTAACCTAGGTGAAATGGGTCATTTTAAAGCTAACGTAGGTAAATGGATCATTTAGGAGCTAATCTAGGTAAAATGGGTCATTTTTGAGCTAACTTGGATGAACTGGATCATTTATAAGCTAACCTAGGTAAAATGGGTCATTTTAGAGCTAACTTAGGTAAAATGGATCGTCTATGAGCTAACTAAGCTAATTATGCAATTTTTGACATAAGTAAGCTAAGTACAGATCGTTTTAGAGCTAACTTAGGTAAAATGGATGGTTTTGGAGGTCAGTAAGCTTATTAAGTCATTTTGGAGGAGAAGAAGCTAAGTCTAGGTCATTATGGTAAGCATTGGAGGAAATAAAGCTAAGTCTAGGTCTTTATGCATGTGTTAAGCAAAACACTAGATAAACTTACCAAGATCCAGGAGGTGTAGGAGCGGGCTGGCTCGTGTCGGTAGCTGGAGAAGGATCGTGCGATGCTTGTCTGGAGTTACGCTGCACCAAAGATCATTTCCAATGTCTTGTTAGCATGATGACACTCAAATGTTAAGACTAGCAAGTAATGTCCATTCAAATAAAACTCACCATGGTCCCAGGAGCAATCACTGGCATCGGCGGAGCGGTCTGACCTGTCTTCTCGCACACAGACTGCACATTTGGTTTTGACGACTCAGTCATACTAGTTAGTAATGAGACAAACACTACATGAATGTTTTGGCTAATCTGCAGAAGAAACTTACCACAAGGAGCTCGTACATGGCCCTTGCCTGCATGTCATTCCGTGCCCTCTCCTCCTCCATCATCTTTGTCGTCCTCTCCTCCAACTCCCGCTGCCTCTCCGCCGGGTCGGGGTCGGGGTGCCGTGTCGGTGTCGGGGTCGGGGTGTCGGGTCAGGCTCGGGGTCGGGGTGTCGGGGTCGGGGTCGGGGTGTCGGGGTCGGGGTCGGGGTGTCGGTGTCGTGTCGGGGTGCCGGGTCGGGGTCGGGGTGCCGTGTCGGGTCGGGGTTTTTTCCTCTTTTTTCCTTTTCTTCTTCTTCCTCTTCTTCCTTTTCTTCCTTTTTTTCCTTCTTCTTCTTCTTCTTCCTCCTTTCCTTTTTCCTCTTCTTCTTCTCCTCCTCTCCTCTTTTTTCTTCTTCTTCTTCCTCTTCTTCTTTTTTCTTCTCCTCCTCCTCTTCTTCTTCTTCCTTTCCTTTTTCCTCTTCTTCTTCTCCTCCTCTCCTCTTTTTCTCTTCTTCTTCTTCTTTCCTCAAACTAAACTAAACCTAAAACTAAACCTAAAACTAAACCTAAATCTAAAACTAAAACTAAAACTAAATCTAAACTAAACATAAACCTAAAACTAATAAAACAGAAAAAAGGAAAAAACTAAATCTAAACCTAAAACTAAACTAAAACTAAACCTAAAACTAAAACTAAAACTAAATCTAAACTAAACATAAACCTAAAACTAAAAAAACAGAAGAAAAAAAAAGGAAAAAAAGAGGAGGTAGAGCTCACCTGGGGCAGGGCCGGTGGAGGAGGTGGCCGGTGGAGGAGGGGGGCGGGGCGGTGGAGGAGGTGGCCGGTGGAGGAGGGGTGCGGGGCGGCCTGGGGCGGCGGCGCCGGGCCCGGGGCGGGGGGGCGACGGGGCGGTGGGGCGGCGGGGCCCCAGGGCGGCGGGGGGCCGGGGCGGTGGGGCGCGGGGGGGCGGGGCGGCGGGGGCGACGGGTGGTGGGGCGACGGCGCCGGGCGGCAGTGGCGACGGGGCGGGGGGCCGGTGGGGCGGCGGGGTGGTGGGGCGACCGGGCGGCGGTGAGTGGTGGGGGCGGTGGCGCGCAGCGGGCGGCGGCGGCGGCGGTGGGGTGGGATGTGGTGGCGGGGCGCGTCGGCGAGGAGAGAGAGGGAGAGAACAGAGAGTAACGGGCGGGGGGGTACGTGCCGTTAGGTAGTCTCCTCTTTGCCGTCCGCTACTCTTTGCCGTCCGCCCTTTAGTCTCTTTGCCGTCTGCCAGCGGGGGCGTTCAGTTTTTTACAAACGGGCGGGGGGTGGGGGCCACCTCTCTCTTTGCCGTCTGCCAGCGGACGGCAAAGACTCTTTGCCGTCCGCTGTCAGACGGCAAAGAGCTCGCAGATGGCAAAGACCTGTTTTGTCGTCTGCCATTTCTTTGCCGTCTGCTTTTGGGTAGCTGATGGCAAAGAGCTTCTTTGCCGTCAGCTAGCAGACGGCAAAGAGCTGGCAGATGGCAAATTAGCTGATTCCAGTAGTGTAAGCATAGCACAAGATCGTGTAGTTCGTTTGCTAAGAGCTTTTCTAATGTCAAGTATCGTTTACTTAGACCATGAGATTGTGCAACTCCCGGATACCGTAGGAATGCTTTGGGTGTACCAAACGTCACAACGTAACTGTGTGGCTATAAAGGTGCATTACAGGTATCTCCGAAAGTGTCTGTTGGGTTGGCACGAATCGAGACTGGGATTTATCACTCCGTATGACGGAGAGGTATCTCTGGGCCCACTCGGTAATGCATCATCATAATGAGCTCAATGTGACTAATGAGTTAGCCATGGGATCATCCGTTACGGAACGAGTAAAGAGACTTGCCGGTAACGAGATTGAACGAGGTATTGGGATACCGACGATCGAATCTCGGACAAGTAACATACCGATAGACAAAGGGAATTGTATACGGGATTGATTGAATCCCCGACATCGTGGTTCATCCGATGAGATCATCGTGGAACATGTGGGAGCCAATATGGGTATCCAGATCCCGCTATTGCTTATTGGCCGGAGAGGTGTCTCGGTCATGTCTGCATGGTTCCCGAACCCGTAGGGTCTACACACTTAAGGTTCGGTGACGCTAGAGTTGTTATGGGAAATAGTATGTGGTTACCAAAGGTTGTTCGGAGTCCCGGATAGGATCCCGGACGTCACGAGGAGTTCCGGAATGGTCCGGAGGTAAAGATTTATATATGGGAAGTCATCATACGGTCACCGGAAGTGTTCGGGGGTATGTCGGTATTGTACCGGGGCCACCGAAGGGGTTCCGGGGGTCCACCGGGAGGGTCCACCTGCCCCGGAGGGCCTTATGGGCTGTAGGTGGACGGGAACCAGCCCCTAAGTGGGCTGGGCACCAACCTCCCCCTAGGGCCCATGCGCCTAGGGTTGGGGGAAACCCTGGAGGGGGCGCCCCCCTTGACTTGGGGGGCAAGCCACCCTCCCTGGCCACCGCCCCTCCCACCAGATGGGATCTAAGGGGCCGGCCCCCCTCTCCCTTGCCCCTATATATAGTGGAGGGGTGGGAGGGCAGCCGCACCCCTTGCCTGGCGCAGCCCTCTCCTCCTCCAACTCCTCCTCCTCCTCCGTAGTGCTTAGCGAAGCTCTGCCGGAGAACCACGAGCTCCATTTCCACCACGCCGTCGTGCTGCTGGAGTTCTCCCTCAACTTCTCCTCTCCCCTTGCTGGATCAAGAAGGAGGAGACGTCCCCGGGCTGTACGTGTGTTGAACGCAGAGGCGCCGTCCGTTCGGCGCTAGATCGGATCTTCCGCGATTTGAATCGCTACGAGTACGACTCCATCAACCGCGTTCTTGTAACGCTTCCGCTTAGCGATCTTCAAGGGTATGAAGATGCACTCCCTCTCTCTCGTTGCTAGCATCTCCTAGATTGATCTTGGTGACACGTACGAAAATTTTGAATTATTGCTACGTTCCCCAACAGTGGCATCATGAGCTAGGTCTATGCGTAGATTCTATGCACGAGTAGAACACAAAGTAGTTGTGGGCGATGATTTGTTCAATTTGCTTGCCGTTACTAGTCTTATCTTGATTCGGCGGCATTGTGGGATGAAGCGGCCCGGACCGACCTTACACGTACACTTACGTGAGACAGGTTCCACCGACTGACATGCACTTGATGCATAAGGTGGCTAGCGGGTGTCTGTCTCTCCCACTTTAGTCGGATCGGATTCGATGAAGAGGGTCCTTATGAAGGGTAAATAGCAATTGGCATATCACCGTTGTGGCTTTTGCGTAGGTAAGAAACGTTCTTGCTAGAAACCCATAGCAGCCACGTAAAACATGCAACAACAATTAGAGGACGTCTAACTTGTTTTTGCAGGGTATGCTATGTGATGTGATATGGCCAAAAGGATGTGATGAATTATATATATGTGATGTATGAGATTGATCATGTTCTTGTAATAGGAATCACGACTTGCATGTCGATGATTATGACAACCGGCAGGAGCCATAGGAGTTGTCTTAATTTATTGTATGACCTGCGTGTCAATGAAAAAGCCATGTAATTACTTTACTTTATTGCTAATCGTTAGCCATAGTAGTAGAAGTAATAGTTGGCGAGACAACTTCATGAAGACATGATGATGAAGATCATGATGATGGAGATCATGGTGTCATGCCGGTGACGAAGGTGATCATGCCGCGCCTCGAAGATGGAGATCAAAAGGCGCAAGATGATATTGGCCATATCATGTCACTTTATGATTTGCATGTGATGTTTGTCATGTTTACATCTTATTTGCTTAGAACGACGGTAGCATAAATAAGATGATCCCTCACTTAAATTTCAAGAGATGTGTTCCCCCTAACTGTGCACCGTTGCGAAGGTTCGTTGTTTCGAAGCACCACGTGATGATCGGGTGTGATAGATTCCAACGTTCGCATACAACGGGTGTAAGCCAGATTTACACATGCGAAACACTTAGGTTGACTTGACGAGCCTAGCATGTACAGACATGGCCTCGGAACACAAGAGACCGAAAGGTCGAACATGAGTCGTATGGTAGATACGATCAACATGGAGATGTTCACCGTTGATGACTAGTCCGTCTCACGTGATGATCGGACACGGTCTAGTCGATTCGGATCATGTATCACTTAGATGACTAGAGGGATGTCTATCTAAGTGGGAGTTCATTAAATAATTAGATGAACTTAATTATCATGAACATAGTCAAAAGGTCTTTGCAAATTATGTCATAGCTTACGCTTTGGTTCTACTATTTAAGATATGTTCCTAGAGAAAATTTAGTTGAAAGTTGATAGTAGCAATTATGCGGACTGGGTCCGTAAACTGAGAATTGTCCTCATTGCTGCACAGAAGGCTTATGTCCTTAATGCACCGCTCGGTGTGCTGAACCTCGAGCGTCGTTTGTGGATGTTGCGAACATCTGACATACACGTTTTGATGACTACGTGATAGTTCAGTGTGTGATGCTAACGATTTAAAATTGTGGCACCAAAGACGGTTTTGAAACGTCGCAGAACATATGAGATGTTCCAAAGACTGAAATTGGGATTTCAGACTAGTGCCCACGTCAAGAGGTATGAGACCTCTGACAAGTTTCTTAAGCCTGCAAACTAAGGGAGAAAAGCTCAATCGTTGAGCATGTGCTCAGATTGTCTGAGTACTACAATCGCTTGAATCGAGTGGGAGTTAATCTTCCAGATGAGATAGTGATGGTTCTCCATAGTCACTGACACCAAGCTATTAGAGCTTCGTGATGAACTATAACATATCAGGGATAGACATGATGATCCTTGAGCAACTCGCGATGTTTGACACCGCGAAAGTAGAAATCAAGTAGGAGCATCAATTGTTGATGGTTAGTAAAACCACTAGTTTCAAGAAGGGCAAGGGCAAGAAGGGATACTTCATGAAACGGCAAATCAGTTGCTGCTCCAGCGAAGAAACCCAAGGTTGAACCCAAACCCGAGACTAAGTGCTTCTGTAATGAGGGGAACGGTCACTGAAGCAGAACTACCCTAGATACTTGGTAGATGAGAAGGTAGGCAAGGTCGACAGAAGTATATTGGATATACATTATATTAATGTGTACTTTACTAGTACTTCTAGTAGCACCAGGGTATTAGATACCGGTTCAGTTGCTAAGTGTTGGTAACTCGAAATAAAAGGCTATGGAATAAACGGAGACTAGCTAAAGGTGAGATGACGATATGTGTTGGAAGTGTTTCCAAGGTTGATGGGATCAAGCATCGCATGCTCCCTGTACCATCGAGATTGGTGTTAAACCTAAATAATTGTTATTTGGTGTTTGCGTTGAGCATAGACATGATTGGATTATGTTTATCGCAATACGGTTATTCATTTAAGGAGAATAATGGTTACTCTGTCTATTTGAATAATACCTTCAATGGTCTTGCACCTAAAATGAATGGTTTATTGAATCTCGATTGTAGTGATACACATGTTCATGCCAAAAGATATAAGATAGTAATGATAGTACCACATACTTGTGGCACTGCCACTTGAGTCATATTGGTATAAAACACATGAAGGAGCTCCATGTTGATGGATCTTTGGACTCACTCGTTTTTGAAAAGATTGAGACATGTGAACCATGTCTATTAGTATATATGCATGAAGAAAGTCCATACAGATGGATCGTTTGGACTCACTTGATTTTGAATCACTTGAGACATGCAAATCATACCACATGGGCAAGATGACTGAAAGGCCTCGTTTTCAGTAAGATGGAACAAGAAAGCAACTTGTTGGAAGTAATACATTTTGATGTGCGCAGTCCAATGAGTGATGAGGCATGCAGTGGATATCGTTATGTTCTTACTTCACAGATGATTTGAGTAGATGCTGAGTATATTTACTTGATGAAACACAAGTCTGAATTATTGAAAGGTTCAAGTAATTTCAGAGTGAAGTTGAAGATCGTCGTGACAAGAGGATAAAATGTCTGTGATATGATCACAGAGATGAATATCTGAGTTACGAGTTTGGCACACAATTAAGAAATTGTGGAAATTGTTTCACGACTAATACCGCCTGGAACACCATAGTGTGATGGTGTGTCCGAACATCATAACTGCACCCTATTGGATATGGTGCATACCATGATGTCTCTTATCGAATTACACTATCGTTTATGGGTTAGGCATTAGAGACAACCGCATTCACTTTAAATAGGGCACCACGCAATTCCGTTGAGACGACACCGTATGAACTATGGTTTAGAGAAACCTAAGCTGTCGTTTCTTAAAAGTTTGGGGCTGCGACGCTTATGTGAAAAAGTTTCAGGCTGATAAGCTCGAACCCAAAGCGGATAAATGCATCTTCATAGAATACCCAAAACAGTTGGGTATACCTCCTATTTTAGATCTGGAAGCAAAAGTGATTGTTTCTAGAAACGGGTCCTTTCTCGAGGAAAAGTTTCTCTCAAAAGAATTGAGTGGGAGGATGGTGGAGACTTGATGAGGTTATTGAACCATGACTTCAACTAGTGTGTAGCAGGGCACAGGAAGTTGTTCCTGTGGCACCTACACCAATTGAAGTGGAAGCTTATGATAGTGATCATGAAACTTCGGACCAAGTCACTACCAAACCTCGTAGGACGACAAGGATGCATGCTACTTCAGAGTGGTACGTAATCCTGTCTTGGAAGTCATGTTGCTAGACAACAATGAACCTACGAGCTATGGAGAAGCGATGATGGGCCCGGATTCCGACGAATGGCTCGAGGCCATAAAATCCGAGAGAGGATCCATGTATAAAAACAAAGTGTAGACTTTGGAAGAACTACTTGATGGTCGTAAGGCTGTTGGGTGCAGATGGATTTTAAAAGGAAGACGGACAATGATGGTAAGTGTCACCATTAAGAAAGCTCGACTTGTTGTTAAGATGTTTTCCGACAAGTTCAAGGAGTTGACTACGATGAGATTTTCTCACTCGTAGCGATGCTAAGAGTCTGTTGGAATTATATTAGCAGTTACTGCATTATTTATGAAATCTTGCAGATAGGATGTCAAAAACATTGTTTCCTCGACGATTTTCTTGAGGAAAGGTTGTATGTGATACAACCAGAAGGTTTTGTCAATCCTGAAAGATGCTAACAAGTATGCAAAGCTCCAGCAATCCTTCTAAGGACTGGAGTAAGCATCTCGGAGTTGGAATGTACGCTTTGATGAGATGATCAAAGATTTTGGGTTTATACAAAGTTTATGAGAAACTTGTATTTTCCAAAGAAGTGAGTGGGAGCACTATAGAATTTTTGATGAGTATATGTTGTTAACATATTGTTGATCAGAAATGATGTAGAATTTCTGGAAAGCATACAGGGTTATTTGAAAAGTGTTTTTCAATGGAAAAACCTGGATTAAGCTACTTGAACATTGAGCATCAAGATCTATAAGGATAGATCAAAAAACGCTTAATAGTACTTTCAAATGAATACATACCGTGACAAGATTTTGAAGGAGTTCAAAATAGATCAGCAAAGAAGGAGTTCTTGGCTGTGTTACAAGGTGTGAGTATTGAGTAAGACTCAAGACCTGACCACGGCAGAAGAGAGATAAAGGACGAAGGTCGTCCCCTATGCTTTAGACGTAGGCTCTACAATATGCTATGTTGTGTACCGCACCTGAAGTGTGCCTTGCCATGAGTTAGTCAAGGGGTACAATAGTGATCCAGGAATGGATCACATGACAGCGGTCGAACTTATCCTTAGTAACTAGTGGACTAAGGAATTTTCTCGATTATGGAGGTGGTAAAAGAGTTCGTCGTAAAGTGTTACGTCGATGCAAACTTTGACACTAATCCGGATGACTCTGAGTAGTAAACCGGATTCGTATAGTAGAGCAGTTATTTGGAATAGCTCCAAGTAGCGCGTGGTAGCTGCATCTACAAGATGACATAGAGATTTGTAAAGCACACACGGATCTAGAAGGTTCAGACCCGTTGACTAAAAACCTCTCTCACAAGCGAGATATGAACAAACCCCATGGGTGTTGGATTCATTACAATCACATAGTGATGTGAACTAGATTATTGACTCTAGTGCAAGTGGGACACTGTTGGAAATATGCCCTAGAGGCAATAATAAAATGGTTATTATTGTATTTCCTTGTTCATGATAATTGTCTATTGTTCATGCTATAATTGTATTAATTGGAAACCGTAATACATGTGTGAATACATAGACCACAACATGTCCCTAGTAAGCCTCTAGTTGACTAGCTCGTTGATCAATAGATGGTTATGGTTTCCTGACCATGGACATTGGATGTCATTGATAACGGGATCACATCATTAGGAGAATGATGTGATGGACAAGACCCAATCCTAAGCATAGCACAAGATCGTGTAGTTCGTTTGCTAAGAGCTTTTCTAATGTCAAGTATCGTTTCCTTAGACCATGAGATTGTGCAACTCCCGGATACCGTAGGAATGCTTTGGGTGTACCAAACGTCACAACGTAACTGGGTGGCTATAAAGGTGCACTACAGGTATCTCCGAAAGTGTCTGTTGGGTTGGCACGAATCGAGACTGGGATTTATCACTCCGTATGACGGAGAGGTATCTCTGGGCCCACTCGGTAATGCATCATCATAATGAGCTCGATGTGACTAATGAGTTAGCCACGGGATCATGCGTTACGGAACGAGTAAAGAGACTTGCCGGTAACGAGATTGAACGAGGTATTGGGATACCGACGATCGAATCTCGGACAAGTAACATACCGATAGACAAAGGGAATTGTATACGGGATTGATTGAATCCCCGACATCGTGGTTCATCCGATGAGATCATCGTGGAACATGTGGGAGCCAATATGGGTATCCATATCCCGCTATTGGTTATTGGCCGGAGAGGTGTCTCGGTCATGTCTGCATGGTTCTCGAACCCGTAGGGTCTACACACTTAAGGTTCAGTGACGCTAGAGTTGTTATGGGAAATAGTATGTGGTTACCAAAGGTTGTTCGGAGTCCCGGATAGGATGCCGGACGTCACGAGGAGTTCCGGAATGGTCCGGAGGTAAAGATTTATATATGGGAAGTCATCATACGGTCATCGGAAGTGTTCGGGGGTATGCCGGTATTGTACCGGGGCCACCGAAGGGGTCCAACGGGAGGGTCCACCTGCCCCGGAGGGCCTTATGGGCTGTAGGTGGAAGGGAACCAGCCCCTAAGTGGGCTGGGCACCAACCTCCCCCTAGGGCCCATGCGCCTAGGGTTGGGGGAAACCCTGGAGGGGGCGCCCCCCTTGACTTGGGGGGCAAGCCACCCTCCCTGGCCGTCGCCCCTCCCACCAGATGGGATTTAAGGGGCCGGCCCCCCTCTCCCTTGCCCCTATATATAGTGGAGGGGTGGGAGGGCAGCCGCACCCCTTGCCTGGCGCAGCCCTCTCCTCCTCCAACTCCTCCTCCTCCTCCGTAGTGCTTAGCGAAGCTCTGCCGGAGAACCACGAGCTCCATTGCCACCACGCCGTCGTGCTGCTGGAGTTCTCCCTCAACTTCTCCTCTCCCCTTGCTGGATCAAGAAGGAGGAGACGTCCCCGGGCTGTACGTGTGTTGAACGCGGAGGCGCCGTCCGTTCGGCGCCAGATCGGATCTTCCGCGATTTGAATCGCTACGAGTACGACTCCATCAACCGCATTCTTGTAACGCTTCCGCTTAGCGATCTTCAAGGGTATGAAGATGCACTCCCTCTCTCTCGTTGCTAGCATCTCCTAGATTGATCTTGGTGACACGTAGGAAAATTTTGAATTATTGCTACGTTCCCCAACACAAAGGCCCATATGGAAGTGGCGCTCCCTTCCTATCAAGGGGGGGCTAATCCTACTTGGGGTGGGAGTTGGACTCCCCCCCCCCCCAAGGCTGGCACACCAAGGGGGACTCCTTCCCCTTGGTGATTTCCCCCTCTCTCCCCTCCAACCTATATATACTAGGGGATTTTGCTCTATTGTTAACACAAGTTTTGGAGCCTCCTCTAGTTGATCTAGTGCACGTTCTAGTTGGTCCTAGTTGACTAATTAGAGTGAGCCCTAGCCACCTCTGATCCTCATAATTAGAAGCACAGTGTGGTTCTAAACTCCTCCCTCTAATTCTCCGGCGACGGTTAGTTCTGGACGGTGAAGCGTTGCCGGATCATGAAGACCGTACGCTTGCAACCAAGTAGAGAGGTCGTGCTTTCAGTCTTCTATCGAGGGGATCGTTCAAGGGCGGTTCGCGGGATCATCATCGACGTTTGAGGGACTCCAAGTATGATATACACCGATTCGTCTACTTCCGTTGCACTCCCGGAGTCGATAACGATCGTTGATCACAACCCGTTATGCATCTTTATATTGTTCCTGGGTGACCGTAGGGCGAAATTTTTTGTTTTCTACTATGTTTCCCAGCAGTAGGTCACAATAGTTTTATCACCATGACTTATTTTTTTAGGAAAACAAGCCGCATTTCGAGTTTTCCACATAGTCTCGCACATCTCTACTCCCCCACAAAGCAAAAAAAAATCTCTTTGCTATCAAGAAAGTGTTAAGCCACCCTCAACCATATCATATGAGACTCAAGGGCCCTAGACATACCCAAAGCATACATATTGATCATGGCATACAAGCATGGCTAGCAGCCTAGCACAGAATTAAATAACTTGTGATCAACTATCTCCCTATCTACGGGAGTGGCATTGATCATTCCCCGTCCATCCCCTCTTGATCAGGTCATACTTGGTCTGGATGTTAATTTTAAGCATCAACCACATGAAAATCTTGATCTTGAGGGGTATCTCGAGAGCTAGAGTTATATATCTCGTTGCTTTATATATAAAGTGGGGCGAAAGCATTTTTCGGTAGAGTTATATATCTCCCACAATAATTTGTTGTTTATTTCCAATTGTCCACTCCACTCTAGCTTTCTCTTCATATAAAGTTTGTTCATCCACTAAGAACTTTAAAGCTTCCCACTGTTTTGCACTCCCATCCCTCAACTTAAACATTATGAACTATAATCTTCTTTGAGAAGGTGATGCTATAAAGTCTAGGGAATTTCTCTCCTAAAGGTGTATCACCAATCCAAATATCCCCCTAAACCAGAGTTTTGGCCATGGTAAAAAAACATAGTTTTGCCCCATAACCTAACAACCTCTTAGTAAACTCTGGAAAATATGGTTCACATTCATCTGACTCTACCAAAAATGAGATCCCTCAGTCACAGCCCTAATCATTGGTAGGGTTTGTTTCTGAAGGTATTTTCTGGACAACCATTGCTGGCAGGTACCTTCAGTGTTCTCCAATTTCCAAAGTCTGTTGTATAGTAGGCTTTGATTGATGGCTTTTAGATCAAGAACCCCTAGGCCACCATAGTATTTTGGCATGCACACCACATGTCAGTTGACCTGGTGGTATTTCCTTTTACTATTCATCTCAGGCCATACCATTTTGGCTCTGCATGAATTCATTTTCTCTAGCACCCCTTTTGGCATGTTCAGGAAGGACATCATATATAAAGGAAACTAATGAGACGGGAATTAATCAGGGTCACCCTATCCCCAATAGACAAGATGTTTCCTTTCCAATGTGTCTTCTTCTTCTCAATCTTATCTTCAACTAGCCCCCACTAGGAGTTACTAACCCTTTTCATGTCTATTGGTATCCTCAAGTATTGCATAGGTAGCTACCCAACAGAGTTTGTGTAAATCTCATTGTATTTTTTCCCCATCACTTATACTTCAATTAGACAATAAATATCACTCTCGTGAAAATTAATTTTCAGACCAGAAATTTGTTCAAAATGTTATAGCTATTGTTTACATAAGGCTAGTTGCTAGCATAGTGTTTTGGGGACCAAAAAAGCTATGACACATTTATATGTACTCCCTCGGTTAACCACAACACTTATTTTGGAACGAAGGAAGTAGCTATTAAAACCTTTGTATTTTAGAAGATACTTACATTTTGAGACAGAGGGCATGTGGATCCGCTAATCCAGCTGACATGGCCCCAATTTGGACAATAGGAGAGTCAAACATACGCATCATGAAATTTGGTATTTTTGCCCCACCACATGCATGCACCTTTTCCGTGGTCTAGCATATCATTTTCACTGGATCCAGGCAAGAGATAGCCAGGATCCAACAAGTATGATTGTTAACTGTTTAGGGTTGGCCCATTTGTTTTAGGCTAGAGAGGGAGCTTTTTCTTTTGGAGGAATAGTGACGGGAGCTTAATTAGCAGAGCGGACGCACGCTCGGTTATAAACTCCAAGATTCTAGGCCAGGGTTCCATACCAAATCTGCGGGGATTGGATCGTTCACACCGAGGTAAACAATTAGTAGCATCCATGTGCTCTGGTGTACTAGTACGATGCATGTGATTAGTTCTGCGGTGTCACGTGTGCTTAACTACTCTATCATTTCTGTCTTGATGTTGCACGAGCTAGGTCAGTGGCAACGACGTACGGATCGGTCGATCCTCATGGACGACATGGACGACTCTCGCCTGTTCATGCAGTGGGCGGTGAGCACACTGGAGCAGCAGGATCCAGGAGCCGCCGGCGGCGGCCAGAAGAGCGCCGGCTTCCTGTGTCTCCAGGCGCTCCGCGATTCCTCGGAGCTGGCGGAAGCACAGAACAGTCTGAGCTCCGGCGACGACACCGGCGGCTGTGGGGGAATCATCAGCCCAGCCTCTGATGCGGCTGTGCACCAAGGCAGTTGGTCCACGTCGTCCCCGACCTCGGGCGGGCCGTTCGCGTCCAGCAGCACCGGCAGCAGCGACGCCCTGTCTACAAGCTGGAACTTTGGCGCTGTCTTGCCGCCGCAGCCGGCTGGCAGCGGGGGCGGGGGCACGCGAGCGCCGCTTCTTTCCGGCGTGTCACAGTTGATGAGGAGGGCCCCCACAAAGGGCCCGCCGCACGCGCAAGACCACGTCATGGCGGAGCGGAAGCGCCGGGAGAAGATCAACCAGCGCTTCATCGAGCTCTCCGCTCTCATTCCCGGCCTCAAGGTCTTTGAATATGTCGAATCCCCTGTCGGGAAATGCTTAATTGATTTGGTTACGTTATTTCCGTTCGATCAGATGGACAAGGGGACGATTCTTACCGACGCGACGAGATACGTGAAGGAGCTCCAGGAGAGGGTGAGGTCACTGGAGGCTGCCGGCGGCAACCATAGGAGCGTCGAGACCGTGGTGCTCGTGAGGAAGCCGTGCCGCCCTGTCGCGCCAGACGACGGCGAGGGCTCCGCACGGTTCCTCTTGGCGGCCGGGACGCCAGCAACTGGAAACCAGCTGCCGGAGATCGAGGCAAAGCTCTCGGAGGACAACGTCATGGTGAGGATCCACTGTGAAATGAATGGAAAGGGTCTGGTCTCCAGGGTTCTCACGGAGGTCGAGGAGCTCCACCTCCGCATCGTCCACAACGATGTGATGCCGTTCACGGCGTCCACCGTGATTATCACCACCATGGCAAAGGCAAGTTATCATCAGTAATACTAGCTGGTGCGCGTACGTTATCCACGTATGCACGCATGCTCAATTGGAATCGTTAGCTTCATTAATTTGTACCCTGTAGAAAATTCAAACCTAGCTACTAGGCTAGTACCGTGAAATAATTGAAGGGGTGTGCCATTGTTAGAACATGTCTACAGCTCAAACTAATAGTAGTAAAAATGTTGTGGACGTATGCATCTCACGCCTAAAAAACATAGTTAATTTCTTCTCTCTCATATACACAAGGACGTGGCTAGGTAAGGGTGTCGCCTACAACGGCTGACTCAATCTCACCACGTAGGATAGTTGTTGTTAAGACGACAGGAGCAGACGCTTAAGGGGAGTGGGAGTAGGACCCCACTCAAAATATGAGATTCCGATAAAATTTCTCTGTACTTTTAGAATGCAAGTGCTAAAACTCTATGTATTTATACAAATACAAAATGCCCCATCACCCCCCCCCCCCACCCACCCCACTCATACAGTTTGCCCTCAGTCAGCACCCCTAGTTAAAAGTTTATACTCTCAAGAGTCAGGCTAATTAAGAGTCACACACTCGCACTCTCTTTGGATTGAAGGATAAACATAGAAATTTTGAAAGATTCTGATCAATAGGAATTTTCCTACGGAAACCCTTTGGTTCATAGGATTGAGGTTGCCAAATTCGTATGGAATCCATTCCTATGCCCTTCATTCCATAGGAATCTCAACATGAGTTCAAACCTCATTTTATTTTTCCTTCGAGAAGTCCAATGCACCTGCACTCTTTCTCTCTCTACCCTCTCCCTCTCTCAATCCTCCAAAATACATGTGTTTTCTCCTATGCACCATCTAAAGGCATCTCTAATGAAATTCATGTGTTTTGTAATCCTGTAGGAATTCTCAATGCATGTCATCTCAGTCCTACGTGTTCAATTTCCTGCTATACAAACAGTCGATCCAACTAAGACCTTATCATATAAATTTGTTTATTGTCGACTCTAGGTGATGTGAAGGGAAAGAAGAGTAGTGATCTAAAAGATCTTATATTAGTTTACAGATTAGTGATCTGAAATATCTTATATTAGAGTACAGAGGGAGTACCTTTTTGGATACCTTAAGTGGTTATTTCTAGAAATAAGAGTTAAACCTTACTTTCATTTACTAGGTACCATACATTCTCTGTTAATGCCAATCATATTGCTAATGTAGTCAAAACAAGTTTTTGTGTGTGGGAGTAGTCAACTAGTTAGATTCTGTTGTACACTACCCATTGATTTCTGCAAGCCACCGTTGTGTTTCAAAAGTTCAATTTGCGATATTTTACAATTCATTAGTTGTGTCAAGTATCTAGGAACACAGAAGTGTTACACCATGTTGATTGGAACTATTTATATTATCTAGTATTTCATTATATTGTTAGAAATAAATGATCAAATAGTTTCTTGTAGAGAGAGTGCAAGAGTCCTAATAGAATATGTAGTATATACACGCACACACACAACCCCCCCCCCCCCCACCCCGGCCAACACACACACTACCGGCATCTCTCTCTCTCTCTCTCTCTCTCTCTCTCTCTCTCTCTCTCTCTCTCTCTCTCTCTCTCTCTCTCTCTCTCTCTCTCTCTCGGGTGCTGCCGGAGTGTCTTTTAGGGGACTATATCAACTTAGAAATAGTCAATCGACATTGTTGATAGCATCAAATGTTATCAACCTTTTTTTACATGTATGAATCTTGAACTTAGATCACATGATTCTTAGCAATGACTTAGAAATAGCAATATGTTGACGACGACGTTGGTAATGTAAAATGCATTTTCTACAACGGGTGGATACATCTTTATTTTCACTATCCTCCGTGTCCACTCTAGTTTTTTTTTAATAAATACATAAATATACAAGTTTACCAATCTATAGCATGCACACATGCAAAGTATAAGATAGTAAGACAAAGTAACTGTTAAGTAGCAACTCAAAATCTCCCTGACACTCAAAAGACTTTGGATTGTTTCACTTAGAATTAACTGTAGTGGATTTA
Source organism: Triticum aestivum (assembly GCF_018294505.1). NCBI lineage: Eukaryota > Viridiplantae > Streptophyta > Magnoliopsida > Poales > Poaceae > Triticum > Triticum aestivum. The sequence goes on along the minus strand of NC_057805.1, from coordinate 474,728,492 downwards.
AGGTTTCCTAATATTCAAATAGTACTTTCTCCGATACAAAATCTAATTAGGACGTGGCACATTCTTCAAGATGGTAATTCGACCACCAATTTATGCACGAACATGTTGCCTAACATTACAAAAACTATGCACTTTTAAGATATACTTCATTATAAATCTAGTATTGTTGATTTAAAGATTTAGATATTAATTCTTTCTTTTTGGATAATCAAACTTTATAAATGTTTGGCGGACACAGTTGTAAAAAGGGTTAAACTTCAGTCTGGAGGCATGTGGTTGTAAGCATCAATCTCTTCATAGCAACAACAGAAAACATTGTACTGGTATTTTCTAATTGTGGATGTTATAATGTTATATACATATCTACATACATGAGAACTAAACATGACCAGCTACATCTGTTAGGCTATGGCTTTAAATTTACGTGGATCGACTAACTTTACCGTTCAGGTGGAAGAGGGCTTTACCGTCAACACAGAGGAGATTGTAGAAAGACTCAACTCTGCACTGTACCAACATAGCAGCAACAACAGCAGTGGCAGCAACAATTATTAAGATTTGAAAATCAAGAAGAAGGATTTGGATACATAGACATAATTTATATGTATGTCATATGTACATATATACGTGCAACGGCCATCAATTAATGCAGAGGTCGGGTTTTTTCCTCCTTTTCAAAAAAGTAGGTGTAATGACCTGATATGCTATGGCTGATTTGTCTGTCACCATGCATGGTTGGATGCATGAGAACTAGGATACAAAATGGAAGATGTATAAGCCAAGTTGTGACGATCTAGAGGATGGTGGTCACTCATTTGTGGGCCTTTTAGTGCACAATCATTATATATAAAAGTTGGTAGGAGTCAAGCTTTTTATTCGTCCACTTAGCTGTTCTGATCATCGGATCATGGCGCCCTTACAAACCATGTGATTACATACAAATTGTAAAGCTTCAGCCCATGCATAGAAGATCTCACAAAATAGTAGTCTCTCACTATAATGGGCGACAAGGCAGGCCCGAAGGGCATGGTAGTCGTTTTTTATATGGACTGTTGTCCATAGCCACCCGAAACTTTTGGTCACCCCAAATGTTAAGAGAGGAACAATGTAATATATCACTTTGGATCAGGCAAATGCACGAGAAATTGTCTTTGTGATACAGTTTTTAAGATGGTACTTTGACCATTATTTTCTATGCAAACATGTTATTTCATACTTTCTAGTAATTCTTCTATATAAATAGTTTCTAATGTTTACAATGCAAGTAATTTTTCTATATATATAACCAAACTTAGAAATGTTTGATTCACAAAATCTTAAGAGGTCACTATAATTGATTAGATCGGTACACCTCCCTAAATACTCTGTATTGGACTAGTTATACATCATCTTTTTTGCGGGTATTAGACAAGGGTTTTAGGGTTTGTGGCTCACCTCCAATGTGGGGTGACCTTTTCATTATATAAAGAGGTACATAACAATGTACAATACAATTACACGTGGGGCCTAGTATATACAGAGTCTAACACCCTCCCTCAATCTTAACCGTGCTCAGAAGAATTCACCAGGTTGAGATTGCGCCTACAGCCTTCAAACTGAGGAAGAGGCAGCGGCTTTGTGAAGATGTCAGCAAGTTGATCTTTGGAGGAGATGAACTTGATAAGAAGCAGTTTCTGGGCAACACGTTCCCTGACAAAATGATAATCAACTTCGATGTGTTTGGTGCGAGCATGAAAGACTGGATTTGAAGACAAATATGTTGCACCAATGTTATCACACCAAAGTACCGGCGGCTGCTTCTGAGGGATCTTCAGCTCTCTGAGCAAAGACTGTATCCAAATAAGCTCAGTTGTGGCATTTGCAACTGCTTTGTACTCAGCTTCAGTGTCACTGTGGGACACTATTGCTTGTTTACGAGCACTCCAGGCGATCAAGTTAGAACCAAAGAACACTGCATATCCCCTCGTTGATCGTCTGTCATCCGGACTCCCAGGCCAGTCTGCATCAGAGAACGCAGAGAGAACTCCAAAGGGGGCCGGTTGCAGATGCAAGCCATAAGAAGAAGTGAACCGGATATAGCGCAGTATGCGCTTAACCTCAGTCCGGTGAGAGTCTCGAGGAGCATGAAGAAACTGGCAGACACGATTAACAGCATAGGAGACATCAGGACGGGTGGTAGTCAAGTACTGCAAGCCACCAACAATACTGTAATACTAAGTAGCCTCATCAGCAAAGAGAAGAGAACCATCAAGAGCAGATAGTCAGTCAGTAGAGGACATAGGCGTAGTAGCTGGCTTGCACTGGAGCATACCAGCCCGTCGAAGAATATCAAGAGAGTACTTCTGCTGAGTAAGTGTCAAGCCAGAGCCAGAGGACAAAACTTCCAGCCCAAGGAACTAGTGAAGCTGCCCAAGATCCTTAACGGCAAAATCAGCGCTCAAAGCAGAAACCAAGCGATCCGCAGCATAGTCCGAGGAGCTGACGAGGATGATATCATCAACATAGACCAGTAGATACATAGTAACTGTAGGTCGCTGAAGAAGAAATAACGAGGTATCAGCCGTAGAGGGAACAAACCCATGAGCCCGAAGAGTGGTGCCAAGACGTGCATGCCAAGCACACGGAGCCTGCTTCAGACCATAGAGCGCCTTAACAAGACGACACAGATGCTGCGGACGAGCTGGATCAACAAAACCAGGAGGCTGGCGCATGTAAACCTCCTCCTCAAGGAAACCATGAAGGAAAGCATTCTGAACATCAAGCTGACGAAGAGACCATCCACGAGTAATAGCCAGGGAGAGCAGAAGCCGGATAGTGGTAGGTTTGACCACCGGACTGAAGGTGTCCTCATAATCAAGGCCATGGCGCTGTTTGAATCCTTTAGCAACCAGTCTAGCCTTGTATCTCTCGATAGAGCCATTAGCATGTTTCTTTACCTTGAAGACCCACTTGGAATCAATGATGTTGACACCAGCCTTGGGAGGAACCAAACGCCACGTGTCATTCTTGAGAAGAGCGTGGTATTCTTGTTCCATCGCAGTGCGCCAGTGAGGGATACTCAGGGCAGCCTGAAAATGTCGTGGCTCAACAGTAGGGTCTGACTAGGCCTGCGCCATGCAAGTCGCAAGCCAGGCAACCGTGCCATCCGTGCGTTTCTTAGGACGAACCACCCCACTTTTGTTACGTGTATGGGGACGCAACACAGGGGGCAGAGCGGGTGGCGAAACTGACGGAGATGAGGGCGCGGCATCCATCATGACAGATGTCGATGTAGTCGAAGGCGGTGACGATGTAGACACAGCAGGGGACGCCGACCCACTGGAGGGCGACTCCGGTCCAAGCGAGCTGGGCGAGGACCGCGCAAGCGACGTGGACGGCGGTGGGCTCCCAGGCGGGGACGGTCCAGGCGTCGGTGCAGAGGACGGCCCAGGCGGCAGTGTCGGGGACACCGGTGAAGACGAGACGGCCCACTGGGCCGACCCATCGGTCAGCAGAAGCGGCGGCTGGGCCGGAGCGCTGGCGCGCGACGCAGAGGCCGCGGTCGCGGGCATAGGCATGCTCGTTGCATGGGACATGCAAGGAGGCAACCGATCGACGTGATCGGGCGAGGACGACAGAGCGGTCGGGGATGAGGGAGCCGGAGAGTCACCCTCGTCCAGGAGTTCCAGCTGTGCACATATCCCAATACCTGCACCATGGTTAGACAACAAAGAGGGCGAATGTGCAGCATCTACAAATTGATTAGGCAATATAGTGGATGGGTGCACTGGCGGTGTGGAACTCGTGTCAGGTGGGGGAGAGCAGAAAAGGGAAAAACATGCTCATCAAAAACAACATCTCGTGAGATATACACACAATTAGACGGGACATGAAGGCACTTATACCCTCTGTGAACGGAACTATACCCAAGAAAGACACATTTCTTTGAGCGGAACTCAAGCTTGCGATTATTATACGGACAGAGATGCGGCCAACACGCACAACCGAACACTTTAAGAAACGTGTAATCAGGAATCTGACCAAGCAAGAGTTCAAGTGGAGTTTTCATGTGAAGGAGCCTTGAAGGAAGCCTATTTATATGAAAACAGGTTGTAGTGAAGGCATCACTCCAAAACCGAAACGGAACAGATGCATGAGCGAGCAAGTTTAACCCAGTTTCAACAATATGACGGTGCTTACGTTCAGCTGAACCATTCTGCTGATGTGTATGTGGGCAAAGACACGATGAGCAATTCCAAGTTTTTCAAAGAAAGTACTAAGATTGCGGTACTCACCCCCCCTCCCCCCAAATCCGACTGGACATGAATGATTTTATGATTAAGGAGACGCTCAACATGTGCTTGAAATTTTAAAAACACATTAAACACATCAGACTTATGCTTAAGAAGATAAATCTAGGTAAAGCGACTATAAGCATCAATGAAACTGACATAATATTCGTGTCCACTAACGGACAGCTGGGCAGGACCCCATACATCTGAAAACACAAGCTCAAGAGGAGTTTTGACTATATGTGTAGAAACAGAAAAAGGTAACTGATGACTCTTGCCTTGCTGACAGGCATCAAAGACAGCGGCAGCTTTATTACTAGACTCTGACGGTAGCTCATGATGATGGAGGACATGGCGAACAATGGGTGACGCTGGATGACCAAGGCGAGAGTGCCATGGTGAAGGAGACACACGAACGCCACTGAAGACTTGGAACGCAGGAGCAAGAGCAGGAACGTCGGTGGGCGCATCAAGAGCATATAAACCACGCCGGTAACGACCTCTAAGAAGTATGTTCCTCGTAGCATGATCCTTAACAAAGATATGAAACGGGTGAAATTCACAGAAAACATTATTATCCTGTGTAAGTTTAGGAACAGAGAGTAAGTTACGTGCGACTGTGGGAACACGAAGAACATTCCTAAGATGCAATGTCCTAGAGGTGTTTGTGAGAAGTGATGCCTGACCAACATGTGAAATGTGCATACCTGCCCCATTAGCTGTGTGAACCTTGTCATGCCCGCGGTAAGGCTACTGAACAGTTAGCTTGCCCAGCTCGTTCGTGACGTGAGTTGTGGCTCCAGTGTCCATGTACCAAGAAGGATCGACAGGATAAGAGGGAGTGTGACCCTGTTGCGCCATGTTAACTTGACGCTCGTTGCCCTTGCCATTATTGCCGAGGCCGAGGAAGTCAGTCTTGAACCGGCGATGACAGCGGGAGGCGACATGGCGAGGTAGGCCACAGAACTAACATGGCTGAGCCGCACCACAAGCGGTACAGCAGGCGCAAGCGCGGCCGTCGACAACTACCACCGAGGCGCCAGGACGCGGGGCCTGCGGCTGGGCAGGGGACGCGCCACCGGACTTGCCCCCTCCTCCCGAGGACGAGGCTGTAGAGGAGCCACGGCTGCCGCCTTTGCCGCGGTACACGGCGTTAACGGAGGAGTCGATGGAGACGTCGGGGCGGAGCGCATTGAGCCGTTGCTCCGTAGGCAGGAGACGGTTGTAGAGCTCCTGAGGACGAATAGGCTCCTTGCGTTCATTAATCACCTCGGCAAGCGAGTCGTAGTCGCTGTCGAGGCCGGCGAGGATGAAGGACGTGAACTCGCTGTCATGAAGGGGCTCTCCAATGGAAGCAAGGGTGTCGGCCAACTTCTTGACTTTGTTGTAGAAGGCGGTCACCGTACCATTGTCCTTGCGAGTCTCACCAAGCTTGGCACGGATGGCCATAGACTGAGCAGTAGACTGAGACAAAAAACTCGACTCCAGGATGTCCCACACCTCGTGAGAAGATGCAGCAAAGAGGACGAGTCCGGCCACACCCTCACCCAGGGAAGACTGGATGGCTGAGAGGATGGCTTGGTCCTGAGCGATCCACACACAGAACATCGGATGTTGTGGCGGCGGACACGGCAAGGTGCCATTGACGAACCCCTCCAAATAATGGCTGCGAAGGAGAGGTAGCACCTGAGCATGCCAGTACAAATAATTGTCCGATTTAAGTTTCACTGGAAGGAGGTGCGAGAACAAAAACGGCGGCGAGGAGATCGCGGCCAGAGCAGCTTCAACATCCACATATGGCACGGGAGAGGGCATCGGTGCAGACGGAGCCGCGGGCGGTGCGTACATGTGTTGGGCACCGTATGCGTAGGATGCACCATAAGGCGGCGGAGCCGGATACGAGCCCTGGCCAGGGTACGCGCCGTAGGAAGGACGCGCGGGTGGCGGCGGGGCGTACGGTAGCCACCAGAGCCGCCATGATTCACATGGGCGACGTCGGCAACGACAGGGCCGGCTGCGGTGTAGATGGAGGCAGCCGGAGCAGGTGCGACCGCACGCACCATCGGGTGCATGCAGTCGGTGGCGGCGGCGCGGGCACCAGGGAGTGCGTGGCAGGCGGAGGCGGCGGCGGTGGCTGGGACCGGGCCGAAGCAGCGGGCGATGAGGACGATACGCCAGCGTACAACGATGACACCGGGCCGGCGAAGAGGGACCCCGCCGATTGGGTCTGCAGGGGCGAGCGATCCATCCGCCGTGTAGGGCGCAGTCCCGCCATTGAGGAGACGCGCGAGGGACGGCGGGAGGAACGAGTGATCCATGCAGACCGAGGCCGGCGGCAGAAGGGCGGGGAAGGAAGCCGCGGTGTCGGCGGCGCTTGACGCGACGGCGGCGGCTGGCGGCAGAGGCGGAGCGGAAGACATTAGATCGTTAGGTCAGATACCATATTAGACAAGGGTTTTAGGGTTTGTGGCTCACCTCCAACGTGGGGTGACCTTTTCATTATATAGAGAGGTACATAACAATGTACAATACAATTACACATGGGGCCCAGTATATACAGAGTCTAACAGCGGGTATATACAACGTATTGTTGGAAAAAAATACCCACAATCAACACACGATCCATTAGAACTAGCCGTGAATCTCGATTGGAAAGACCCTCTTTCGAGTTGTTTTTCCCTCTGGAGACAAGCGACTAGAAACCCTAGCCGCCGCCAAGAGAGCCTAGCCTTTCGGGCGTCTTCCGACGGCTCCCCTCCGTCGATGACCTCTCGGTTGTCGGTGGTGAGGGGGGTCGTCGGATCCCGTGCGCGTGGATTGTCCTAGCTTTAGGTTTTAGGGCCCTAGTAGCTTAGGTTTTGGGTTGTTTGAGGTCTTGGCTTCGACAGCAGCAGCGGCGACGGCGACGCTGAATAAAGAATCACCAGATCCTTCCCCGGCAAGGCGATCGCCTCTATAGTTGGTGATGGACTTGGAAACTAGTCTCTTCAAGAGGGGATGCCGTGGCGATGGCGGTATCCTTGCGGTGGACTTGTGTCCGCGGGCTCCACCGCGGTGTCTACTCCAGCGTCGACGCGGAGTTTGGGAGGTAGTCCAGGAGCGGATGCAGATTGTGGTTTGCGTTGGCGGCATCTGAAAGACATCGGATCGTGTGATGGGGTCGTGGTTGGCGGTTGGCAGGTATGGTTTCCTCCTCTAACGTTTTCTTCGAGTGGGGGTGCCAGATCTAGAGTTCGATGGCATTTCTGGAGTGTTTTTCCGGTCTGATTCATTCAACGGCAATGGCTTCGCCTTTGGTGAGCCACCTTGAAGGTCCGCAAAGCTGCATATCAGCAATGGAGCCGTGTCGAGCTCAGGTGAGGAGATGATCCGTCATATTTTCCATTGGTGCCTGTTGTGGTGGCGCCGGAGGCAGGTAGGTGTCAAGCTCACGGGATTCTTCAGTTTTGATTCTAGTTTTCCTTGTTGGATGGTGGTCCTTAATGCAAAGGGTTCTATCTTTTTAGTTTTGTCAATGTCGATGTCTACATAACTTATACTATGATATTGATGAGACACGTATTACCATGAATAAAAATCTCAATTATAATCGAAGGACAGAATTTCCTCTTTTTTCAACTTTATCCAAGATGGAGTACCGAACGAAGCAAGCTACATTATTGTCGTGTGAAGAACTTTTCGTTGGTGGTACTGCACTAGACTTCTTTATTTATCTCGCATTATCTTTATCAACTAGAGCAGTACGATATCTTTATCAACTAGTACTACCCACAGGCATGCACATACATATGCCTGCTCGATCACATGAATGATTCCTCGGAATCGATGGCGTATGTGGTGCTGAAGGTCACACCGGGGACGTCCACAAAGTAACTTTAGGGTTCCCTTCATTATAGTACTATTATTTTCTGTGTCCTCTTTCTGATAGAATGACGCGGTCAGGTGTTTCTTGTAGCGAACTCATGCGCTAACAGCAGACACACTCCTTTTCAGACTTTTTAGGCTGACAGAAACAGCTCCAAAAGCTAGTGCGTAGTACTCCCTCCGTTCGGAATTACTTGTCGCGAAAATGGATGTATCTAGAACTAAAATACGTCTAGATACATCCATTTCTACGACAAGTAATTCCGAACGGGGGGAGTACTACGCTGTTATATTATTAGTAATAAACTGAGCTGCTAGCTCCGGAATCCAATATATGCCGATGCTAGCTATGTGCTGATCACCATTATTGATTGGACAGGCAAAAGTTGCTGATACAGGCGGAGAATGCGTGCGCATGAACTCGTGTCTCGTGATGTTCTTGCAGATGCATGTGGGAGTGTCTGTTTAGGTTTAGGTTTGGAGGCAGCTCCCAGTCATTGAGATGACGTACTAATTCCTGCTATACGTGTCATGTTTGCTACATACAGATACTGTATTTACAGTAGTACATCATACTCCCTCCACTCGCAAAACAAGAGCTTGTTCGATTTCTCTTCGCTCCCGCGACTCAGCTCCTGGAGCGGAGCAGGCTGCTGCAGCCTCTTAAGGAGCAGCTCAAACCGAGCTCCGCATTGTTGAGGGGAGTGGAGAGATTCCAAACATGGCCTAAATGTCGCTGATTTAGTACGAGTTTGGAAATACTAATATCTGTACTCCAATCTGTTTCAAGATGTAGGGCATACTTTGACGGGTTAAGACAAGACTTTGGCTGATACTCTACATTAATTCATTTGTGGATTATGGCATACAAAACCACCACCATGCATATGAACGTTCTTTTGGATGCTAATCAACAACCTCATGCAAGTCTGCTGGCCGTGGGTGATCAGCGAGCGGCGCGCCTCTGCTGCTTTCGTATTTAATTGCCACTTTAGAACATATGCTTGCAGCTATGGGTTAAATTACTATTACAGATATAGCAGTAATAACATATTGGTCGCATGTCATATTAGGATATCAACAGCTATTATTAGGCTCAAATTGCAATCTAGATCCATAAGATACACTATTTACTAAATTGTCTGGGTTCAGCGTTAATGACTACAGTTACATAGAAGTATATATACATTAGGTCCATAACGACACAAATACATGAGCTCACATACATACGAGATAAGACCCGAAAGGAAAAAAAAACACACATCCGCCTGGTAACTACGAGTTCGCTCTCTGTGGCAATGTCTCGAATGCAGAAACTGTGTTGCTAAACTTCATACGGTGAAGGGGCGCCCCACTCGGCTTGATGGCACACGCAACCTTGTCCTCGAGGGGGCACCGCGCTCTCAACATGGAGAACACGTGGTTGTTCAGCCTCCTAGCCTTCCTCATCGCTTCAAGGATGACCTCGTAGCCCTTCTCGCAAACACCATACGCAAAAGCAATGTGAATCTCCAAAATCGACTGAGATATAAAATATTGAGAGTGTCTTTAACTTCAGGCTGGGAAAGTAGGAAGTGATCTCACCTGGAAGATATTTGGGCTTTTGCTCCTATCCGCGGGTTGATAAAGTGAAACTGTCGCGGTTTCTATTTCTGCCACATTGAGAAATTGGTAGGAGAAATCGAATAGCTCGAAATGTAGCTGCTGCCCCAGCAAGTACATGATTGTACAGCCAGCCCATGCTACAGAGTCGCCCAACATTTCTCGTTTCTTTGAAGGATTGGTCATGCTATCTTCCAAGTAGCTCTGGATAAGATAAGAAGCAAAAATCTACTTGTTCAGTCACTGCAAAAGGATGAGGCACTAAAACTATGCTGCAATCATGAAAGAAATTCATCAATAGCTCTGAAGTTTTATGCCATGGCAGAGGGAGTAGAACTGCTAAAGCCAGAAAAAAGAGCAATCGGTACAAGGTAGAGGCTACGGAGAGAAATGATTTGTTATCTATGCAGTTATTTTTTAAATAGGTGGAATAAACATTCAGAAGCTGCAGCTAAAAAGCTGTAGATGATGGGCACAACAGAGTTTACTTACATACTGAAGACCACTAAAAACACGATAGAAGTCCTTCGATGTGGTTATGTCAATGAAACCTGTCTTTGGAGTTGCACTCCATTTGCTGTAATGTCTATCCAGGGCAGCACTTGTGAAAGCAAGAGCATACTCCAGCACGCTCCCTGAGTTGAGATTTGACTTGTACAATAGGCCTATTGCAAAGAGAAGTTTAATCCAAACTCGTAACATGGTAAAAGCAGTAGATAAGAAAAACACAGATTCGCATGCTTTAAGGCTCCACTTGGATGGGGCGGGAGGGGTTTGATTTAAACCAAATTTTAGTTTTCAGATAGGATTAGGGTGAGACCCCACCTGTTCTGAACCCATCCAAGCGAAGGCCTAACTAGCACTATTGATTTCATTACAAGAAACACCAGCTCTACTAATTGAGATGCCTAATCTGGAGGGTAAGCGTCCACAAACTTTATCGTTTTTTCTGAAAGATAACAAGCAAAAAAACGTCATTTAATATGGACTTACTAGCAGCTTCAGCCTGCTTTGACATGACAAGATATGAAGATGGATTTGCGCATGCAGGACTCGATGCAACTGCACTGGTGGCAGCACTGAGCAGTGTGGTAAATGGAGTATTATCAGAGTAGGCATGCTTCACTTGCCCGTCATTTCCTGGTACCAATCCCAACCATGGAGCTGATTGCATGAACTGTGTAGTGTCGATTTGTCTCTGTTGGAGAAACAAATATGGACCAGTAAGATAAATGGAATATTTTACAACATTATAAAACAGGCGGGACAGAAAAAGTGACAAAAAAATAACCACAACTGAATGACATCTGCTTACAATAGAAAGAATGCAGACCGATGTGTTTATATAAACCAAACAACTTAACAGATAGTGGAATGGACAAAGAATATTAACATGCATAGGCAGTGTAAAAGCTCAAGCAGGACAATGAAAGCATAACGCAGAATAGTAAACTTACAATTTGACAATCATGGAAAATTTAAAAAAAATGCCTATGGAAATAAGCTCACCAAAACAATGTCCAGAAGGCTCATCCAATACAAAGCACTTCCAATTTCCTTAAGATCATGAAGAACTTCAACTTTCACATCTGATTTCGCTTCCCATGTCAATATTTCATGAATTATCTTCTGGCAGCCTACAATACATGCAGCATGCTATTCATAAATAAAAAGAGTTTGACTAATTAAGGAACCTGCCAAAACTTGTATGGTCCAGAGTCATCCAATGCTAAAGAAAACAATATGGACTTATAAGTTAGAATTTGATTCTGCCACTTTAGAACCACACTGACAATGTACCAAATTAGCAGCACGAAAAACTATGCTGTTTAGGTAGTCCTCTGTTCGCTTATGTAGTCCTCTGTTCTTTAGGAGATACGATAAGTACATCATCTAAAATGGAACTTCTACAGAAACTTAGTTTCCCTCGTAAGATAAGCTCAAGCAGAACAGATTGGGCAACTGTACATAAATTATGCAGCACCCACTATGTTATGTTTCATGCAGGTATTTGCAGAAAGCCATCATGGGAGCCCATTCCTGTTGGGATTTGGAACTCTGATTGCCACCAGCTAACATGTTACCTGCTATACCACCATCAAACGAAAGAAGTCCAATAGACTTTGGCAGTGCTTCTTGCAATCCTGTTACTTTTGGCACCATAGCTGTTATCTGAACAGGAAGAGCAAATTATTAGTCACTTAGTATCAAGTCCAAAAAAATAGTACTCCCTCCGTTCCATATTAGTTGTCGCTGAAACGGATGTATCTAGCAGACGTATTTCAGTTATCAGAGACGCAGCCAAGCACTCAAGCATATTTCTATACAGTAATTTTACTTTGGCTTATTAGGATACTGTGCCTTGAGGACATGTTACCTTAAAGTTAGCTAACAGTTATACACTCACCTTACTTGATATATGATCCAGTAAAGCACGGATAATACCAGGTAATGATCTGGAACCAAGAAGTCTAACAACTGCAAACATGTGAGGGATCCCAAAGAAGTCACGGTACAGACCAGCAAGACCCTGGTATGCCATTGTCAAATCCTACAAAGACAATGAGAGTGCAGCAATAGAGAATAAGGTCTCTGGTGGATATCATGTTGAGGTAAACATGGTAACCCATTTTGGATGAGTGAAAAGGAAAACATCATGAAGTATGAGATGCAATGATGTCATCTTGCAAATTGTACTGTCATATATACCAACATCCCAGCTATCCAAATCCTATATATCTAAGAGAGTCATCCCCACTAACTTATTTATCTCAACATGCAAGTATGCCACCTCACCATACAACTATGAATGGGATAAGGCCCACTTCAACATGCAATCATGCATGGGAAAAGACCCACCACAACATTTAACATTTAACCATGCATGGGAAAATATTTTCCATCAAATTATTCTATTTATATTCAACAAATATTGTTACAATCATACATAATAAAATATAATAACTCCTATCTATTTAAATTTTTTGTTCTCATGTTACCAACCCAAATTTTTATCAACCAATTTCTGCAGCAACGCATGGGGTATCCGCTAGTAACTTTAAATCTGCCTTACTTCCAGAGTTGCTCATTAGTCCATGATGCTTTCATTTTTCCATCAGAACTTCATGTTATATAACTCCAAGATTTAACTATGTGTAGCACTTGCATATTCATAAGTAAAAAATACTGGAAATGACAAGTGGCATATTCAGTAACAAGTACTGGGAATCGCACGTGGCAGATTAATAGCAGGTGCTTACATGCGATCCACAGTAGAAGTAAGGTTTCCCAGTAGAAGCATCTGATCTCTGAGAAGAGTGATGAGCTCCTTTTAATGACCTCACAAACCGTTGTGTAGTATTACACAGGATGAAATTGGGCAAGAAATCTGTTTGCATCTCATTCCATATCTGGGTCGATCAGAAAATTTGTCAAATTTAGATAAAATTTTAACTGGATAAATGAACAAGCGGTTTTTTGCAGGAATAGACATAGAGATGCATATCAATATATCATATTGTAGCATCACTACTGATACTGTGACTTCCCAGCAAAAGCATAAAGGTTTTGTCTTTCATGTGCAACTGCCCGCAATAATACATTGTTCACTAGTTGCACAGACGAAGATTACACAATAGAAACTAGTGAATTCTCCAACCAGAGAAAGAACAAGCTAATACAAGAAAAGGAAATACAGATCATGACTACCAGGCATATTGAGATTCAATCTCATTACTAAGTCATATTACACATCAGAATAAGCATGGAAGTACAGGCCCAAACCTGAGAAGAGATGCGACTCGAATAAGAAACCAGTGAAAGGTTCTCTTGCATTTCACTAATCATAAGAGAGTAAGAATCCAGTTCAAGAAATCTTGATATTGACTGATGTGTAAGCTCCAAAATATCCAGTAGTTGTTGTAGTTCCTAATTGAGAAGACAAACAAGCCAAAGTTCCAAACAGTGATTGGCCAGAATAAACATGTAAATTGCTTAAGAAAATATAATTGAACACATGATAGATTGTCTGAACATAACGATAAAAGAATCTTACTACAACACCGCATAGATCTCCATATTCGAAGCGCTCCAGTAGGAAATCGATATTTTCTCGGAACAGTTTGTTCATTCTCTGAGTAATTAGACTTCTTAAGTCAATTGTCCTCCCTAAGATCTGAGACGTGAAATGAATTGTTTCAGCAACACTGGAACACAGTAAAGAAAGATTTGGTATGGATAGTAGCCTGAAATGAATAGAGATTGACATGTAGGCAGATGAACTGAGCATGAAACCAGATGGTTTTGCGTTCATGTCTCAAAGTCAAAGGACGAACCAAAAATCAAACACCAAATGCTAGTTTAGAAGCTGAAAGCACAGCTGTAAAGGGTAACTGAAAGGTAACCCCACCAAATCTTGATTGTGCATGCAAATTCAAGAAATCACAATATAGATAGTGTGGCAGGCGTACCAAATATGATAAAACAAAAAACTCCGTATGGCATTTAACACAGCACCCTTGGCACTAGTACCCATATAGTATGTGCAGTTTCTCTCATGAGTGTATACTACCAGTGTAAAACACAAACTTGAAAACAAGGAGATATTGATGTGGCTCTCAAAATGTAGAAAAGTATATTTCTGCACAGTTTGTTAGTATTAAAAACTGTTCTAATTAACTGACTTGAAATCAAGGATCCAACATTTAGAAGACGGAAAGAAAGGTATGTGGTTCATAAATGCTAATGATTACATGAACAGCTGCTATTGATCAATAGATACCGAAAAGCCTCAACATAAACCATATCAAAAAAACCCTTACCATGACTCTTCTTAGCTTGAAAATTGCATCAAATCTCAAGGGTTTGACAAAGTACTTCTCACCATCATCACATGCATAGGTAAATGAACTATCAAGAAGAGTACTGCATATGAGGGAGGGAGATGGATCAGCGCAGACAAAAAAAAGCATTCCAGGTAAATCAGTGCACAGGTAAAACTGAAAAGAGAAGGTTCATACCTTGCTGCACAACTCTTATAATATGTAAAGATGACCTCATTAAGCTTCTGGACAAGAAGATCAAAGGAAAGATCGACCTGCAAATCAGTGCAAAAGAAACACCAGTAAGATGCTTACAAATGCAAAACAGGAAGATTAATTATAATGTTTCAGGAACTTCCAGCCCATAGCAACAACCTTTTGCCTAAACATGTCAATTTCCCAGAGTTCATAACTGTATAAGCAAGCAGCTCGAAGATGAACCGAAATGGGCTCTGGTATTACACCAATGGCGAACATACACTCATGCATGCAGTGATTTTATAATTTGAAGCAATAATGGACAGGAATTTTTGGAACATAGTTCCATGTGCACCGGTTATGAACAGTAAAATCAGAAGAGAAAAAACTAGAAGAAATCTAAAAATTCTGAAATTTTAGGGTATCAAACTTGGTCGACTGGCCTACTCACACGTGAATTTTCACGAAGAAATGGCATCCGTGGTATTCTAGGCAAAAAAGTCAAAATCAATGCTATAAAAAATATTGCTGTTTGAAGTAACAGTAAGATCCGATTTCGTTTTCTTCGCTGAGAATACCATGTGTCATTTCTTCACAAAAATTCACGTGTGAGTAGACCAGTCAACCAAGTTTGATACCTCAAGATTTTTTCCTACTTTTTTCGTTTTACTATTCATGTGTGTGCGCGTGGAACCATATTCACCTTTGGTATTTTCGCAGTAAAATTACTGAAAATTAAAATGCAGTAGAAACACTATAGTTGTTTCTGAGGAATGGACATGACATAATTACACAATGTGTGTCCAAATAGTTACACCAGCAAATGATAACGAGAACAACATATAACCAATTTAGCTCATTCCACAAACTTTGTAAGAATGACAGTGCACTTGTGAATAGACTGGTAAAAGACAAGAAATCCTTGTGGTAAATGAGAATATCTCAAATGGCTGGCAACATAAGCAAACATGTTCATAACACCATATAAAATATTAGCACGTAATCCAGTATAGATAACAGCACCATATAAGAATCATGAGTTTGCCTTAGTAGACTTTTTTATAGATAGATGTTGTGAGAAGGGAGGAAGAGAGCAATGAGAAGGGACAAGATGTGATAGCAGAAATTTGAAACCGTCTTCAAATGGTTATTAAACAAAGGGGTAAAACAGCACAGATTCTTCAGCTCCTCTACCCTCCATCAAAAAGCATGAATGCAATGACAGGAGTTGAAGACGCTGATATTCAGTCAAGAGATGAAAAACAACCAACACTCGGCATAGCAACGCAAACTGAAAAAGGGCTAACGCCATAATTGTAATTGCTCACCTCAGCTTCAATTTCGTCATAGAGAAATCTCTGTTTGAGATAAGTTAGTGCATGTTGAGCAGAGTCATTGTAGAGGTCAAGTGGTATCAAAATGCTTTCAAGAAGGCCAGCATCTTGAGATTCAATGACATGATCCACCAGCATCCAAGGGAGGGAACATTCGATTGGAAACTGTCATCAACACCAAAGTTAGTATAAACAGTGCATGACCATAAGCTGTATAAATAAAATTGTGGAGTGGCAACTCGGCTAGCTGCAACTAGTTAAACATGATTTAGTATGTAGAGTTAATATGGACCGAAACGCTTTCATAGT
Source organism: Triticum aestivum (assembly GCF_018294505.1). Lineage (NCBI taxonomy): Eukaryota > Viridiplantae > Streptophyta > Magnoliopsida > Poales > Poaceae > Triticum > Triticum aestivum. The sequence goes on along the minus strand of NC_057805.1, from coordinate 474,712,094 downwards.
ATTTCCCGACAGACAGGATAGTATTATCCTCAGAAGGCAAACTAGAGCACGAAGAACACAGCACAGTCAAGAGCCAAAAGACAAAGACAAAAGCACATAAATAGGTGATCTTTTAGCTTTTTTTTGCGAATAGGTCATCTTTTAGCTTGTAAGCCAAAATCTAGAAGCCAAAGTTAAGCCTAACCAACCAACCCCCCCCCCCCTAAAACTCTACTGGAAGTGGTACGGTACCATCTTCAATCCTGTAATTAGTACTCCCTCCATTCCATAAGTCTTGTCGTCTTTTTAGTTCAATTTGAACTTAAACCATGACAAAAATTATGGAATGGAGGGAGTAGAATTTATGAACAAAGATCAATGCATTGCTACCTCATTTGTAATGAATCTTATATGTGTGATCTCAAATAACACAGTTACAAGTGTATCATACGATATCCTACATTAAGTGTCCTCGACTTTTTGCATATGTTGAGTATTCACCATGCTTCTCCAAGTTACATATGTCCAAATTAAATTAGAATTCTGGTCATGAAACAAACATAACTTGCAGAACTAATTTGGGTGTAAACAATGAAAAAGAAACAAAAAGGAATGATAAACTTGCCACTTAAAGAGATTTGATGTGGCAATCCTAACACCAGGACACTTCAAAGCTATATCTAAATTCTTATTAATAGTTGTTATCATCTTGAATTTCATTGTACTTCACTAAGCAATGTGAAATGATGCACCTGGATAACACGGGAAGATTCCAGGTAGAACTCTCGAAACCAAAGAAATCCAAGATCAGTTAGTGTACCAATCGTTGCTGCATGTGTCCACAAAAGTTGACAGTTAATTACATTATCCAAAGGAAAATAAAGTTGAAAATACTAAATACAAAATTTCCGAATTTAGATTGGCACTCTTTAATAATAGAACGAATTAGAATAAACTGAATGCATTTCCCCATGAGTACAACATAGATGATTAAAAATAGATTAGGTATTGAGCGCAAGAAATGCACATACAGCAGCAACCAGCAAGTGCATGCATATGAGAATTGTTATTCCTTATTTTGAGACCGCAGAGGTACCTGTAAAGTCCAAAATATGCAAGAAAAAACTGAGCTTGTAGAAAAACGTCTCTAGCTGTTTAAGATCTTCCACAGGTATTCCAGAGCTACTATTCCCAAATAGCCCTCCAGGTTTTCTCAGATTACCACCAGATACAAGCTCACAGATGAGAAATTGCAAACAATGGATCTGTATGAAGTTTGATAACAGAAGTAGAAGTTAGAAATCAAATGCAGAGTGAACAAAATATTCGTAACTAGAACACATAACAAAAATTACTATTTACAGCAAGATGTAAAATTAGAAAATTAAAAACCTAAATGTAACATTTTATATTTATTTTAATGGGGTTCTAATCGATTCCCATTCCATATACTTGGAAATTGCACATCAGAATCATCAGAAACAGAAGTACAAAAATAAACAGAGCCAACCATTTATATATAACTTTTGTGTTAGTGCAAAATCAAATATGCATAGTTTTACAGTGAAGTGAAGAGAGCTTTACAAAATCAAAATCATCTTTCAAAAAGACTCAGTCAACTCTAGATGTTCTAAAGAAGCTCTTAAATTAAATATGCAATCCTCTGTCAGCTCTAGATATTCACAAGAACCTTCAGAAATTAGAACACAGTGTTTGCTAACTCCATATGTTGCCTAGAAATGATTTGAGATTTTTGAGATGATGATAAGTGATACATGAACATACATTTCAACTATAATTCTGGCCCTTTATCTCCTTATGAGAACAGTATGTAGCACAAAAAAAAACTAGCATGTGTTACCAGAAAACTCAAAGTTCCAGTGAACTGGTTAGAAAAAATAGCACCCCGGTGACTCAGTCAGCAGATTTGGTGTTATTGTTGAAGTGTGTACGTGGATTGCCTAGCCCTTTCCATCAGTTCGGACTTTTTGTTGCGTTCGCTAGTGCATGAAGCTTAACATGGTATCGGAGCAAGGTTTTGAGTTCAAGTCTTGGCTTTCGCAATTTATCCAAAGATTGCTGCTGCCCCCGTTTGGCCACGTATAGGCGTCTTGAGCCATACCTCTGAGCCTATCCACGTGTTGACTTTCCGCGTCACACGTGAGAGGGGTATTGAAGTGTGTATGTGGATTGCCTAGCCCTTTCCATCAGTTCGGACTTTTGGTTGCGTTGGCTAGTGCATGAAGCTTAACGGTTATTACATTATTATTGTTGAAGTGTATATGTGGATTGCCTAGCCATTTCCATCAGTTCGGACTTTTGGTTGCGTTGGCTAGTGCATGAAGCTTAACGGTTATTACATTATTATTGTTGAAGTGTATATGTGGATTGCCTAGCCATTTCCATCAGTTCGGACTTTTGGTTGCGTTAGCTAGTGCATGAAGCTTAACATGGTATCAGAGCCTAAGGTCTTGAGTTCAAGTCCTGACTTTCGCAGTTATCCAAAAAGTTGCTGCTGCCCCCCTCTGTGTCCAGGTATAGGCCTCTTGAGCCATACTCTTGAGTCTATTCACGTGTTGACTTCCCGTGTCACACGTGAGAGGGGGTGTTGAAGTGTATATGTGGATTGCCTAGCCATTTTAGACTAATGAAAATGAGTAGAATATGGGATGTCCACTAGTGTGCCTGTGCTCACCTTGTAAACTAGCCTCCTAGGAGGATTGTACCAAACTCCTTCTTTTCAATACAATGAAACGCAAAAGTCTTTTGCGTTTTCTCAAAAAAAAAAAGAGTAGAATAATGTTGTTCAATAAAATCAATGCCACCTAGCCACCTATAGTTACAACTTACAAGCTTCAAATCTGGGATTGTTTGAATTTGAGCTGCTGGAGTCACATGTTAGAAACCACAGAACATTGAATAGGCTGTATTTAGTCATGTCCTTAAACTGTTTCAGATATGGTACAACAACAACAACAACAAAGCCTTTAGTCCCAAACAAGTTGGGGTAGGCTAGAGGTGAAACCCATAAGATCTCGCGACCAACTCATGGCTCTGCCACATGGATAGCAAGCTTCCACGCACCCCTGTCCGGAGCTAGTTCTTTGGTGATATTTGCCACCGATGTGGCGCGTCACTGAGAGGGTTACGCCCCAACGAAAATCTTTGGGTTTCATCTCCATAAGAGTGGCTGAGTTTTTACGTTGGCTCGCCAAGCCTATCACAACCCTCCTCCTTTACCCGGGCTTGGGACCGGCTATGTTGAGACAACATAGGCGGAGTTCTGTTTCAGATATGGTAGATGCTCAAAATACGCTGCTATATATGATAATGCAGCTTAAGTGCTAGACCGTTAGCCTACTGAATGAGAATTTAAACCATTTAGCCTTTATTACTGTAAACAAGGTGGGGGGCTAAGCATACAATTAACAAATAATTGCTTTTTATGTTTAAAACGCTTGTAAAACCTGTGCAGCTGTTGGTGCAACTGGTCTCGGGTAAAATGTGCTTTGCCTCATTTCCTCAGTTTCTTGGTGTAGCGAATGCTGCTCTGGATCTGCCTTGCTGGTGTTGGCCATCCAATCTGCGGAGAGGGTTCGCATATCAGAGAGAATCCTGAAAGAATAGCAAAGAAAAATGAACAAAACATTATAAAGTTCCCCTTAATGTATTGTCACATTTCAGAAAGAACGATTTCACAAAAATAAATATAGATGACAAAGACAACATCACATTGAGAAAATGTGTCAATCTCAAACTGAATAAATTACTATGTGTTGCCAACGACATAGCGAGCGATATACCAACCTATCTGAGACCATTGGAGCTATGGAGGGTAAATCTCAGTATAAAGTAAATACAAGGATGGCTGAGGCAGAACAAATTACCGAGAAAGGTCCTTCTTCTTCCGAAATGTTGTGCGAAGCATTGTATCTAGTTTATCCTGTACAAAATCCTGGACCTCCATATGTATTGTTTCCCACAAAGCTTCAGACACCAAGGTGTCACAATGTTGCATCATCAATCCAATACTCTTTATATAACCGATTAATTCAAGCAGGGCCCTTCTTTCTTCTGCAGTATAGTTCCAACGTACTACCTGCATGCAAGTTGCAAAATAGTCACTAAATATAAGTTATGAACACAAAAAAAAATCAAATCAGTCTTACAGCTTATGAAATACAGAGATCATTTTACAAACATGGATAGCAAAAGATTTCCGCTAATATTATCTGTTTGAGAGAGAACACGACAGTTAATAGCCACCCTAAGGCTGAGAAGACAAAACGTAGCACATGCTCAGAAACACTTAATCAGTTAGTTCCAGAATGACGAACTGGGAGAGGAAACATTTGTGAGCCCACATGTCTCAAACTCAATTAAAATGCACAGGCAAGTCAAGGGTTCAGGGATAGGGGCTCATGCACATAGCTGCATCAAGACCAATTTGGTCAGCATTTACAAAATGAAAGCGGTGAATAGATGAAAACTGTTGTCTGCACTAGAACATGCATCTTCAAATTACTAAGCCCAATTAAATGAAATTAAGCACTGAAGACATTTAGGATGCTCTGTTTGAAATGCATTCAGGATGTTAAAAGGGCCGGACAAAGTGGATACACGAGATAGAACAGCACTCAGTCAAGTACGTCATTCACAAGGTGAGTCAACTTTTTCCAACATGGCCACTTCAATGCCCCTCACTTAAATGATAATAATGCAATTGAGTGTTGTATATTGCATAAACAAACAAGAAGAAAATGGATGCTACAAATACTTCTTGCAAAGCAAAAAGGTAGACCTTTTCGTAGTCAAAAAATGTCGCTGAATCTTGTTGAGAATCTGAAATAGGTGGCTCTTTGCAAGGGCGTGAAAATTTCCAAGCACACTGTTCCCAGATCCTGCCAGTCCATCGACTAAGAAGCTGGAAGCCTTCCACAACAGTATCATACATGTTCCCCTTAATATCCCTAGACCAATCATTATCTGCACCATCTGATGACTTCAATGTTATCATCTGAAAGTACAGTACAGGTCAATATCAATGCAGCTCACAGCCTACCAAATTAAAATAAGCTTCATTAGCTTAGAGAAATTAAGTCTCTTTTCCAAAAAAAAATTGCTAATTTAGATCTCCAGGAATAACCACATGTGCTGCATCAATTTAAGCTCAATGAGTACAATTAGCAGAAACGATTGAGACAATGTTTGTGACAGTGATTACTTTGGTAACTCAAAATGATAATAACATCACCTGGTTCATTGCAGAGGCAAAACGTATAGAGAAATCATCATGCTCAGCTCTTATAGTTCCCATGTGGTTCAGAATCAGGTAATGTCTCTGATAAGTGGTTCAGTTAAGGAATTTAAAGCACGATAGTACTTTCCATATGTAAATATATATATATATAGCTCATTTTTTTAACCACTTTATATAGCTTGTTAATTCATGATGTTTATCATCCCCAAGAAAAATCTGTTTGATTTTATATCATTCTTTAATTGGAATATTGATTTGCTTAGACAATAGTCACATCTGTTTGGGTAGTAGCCAACATTTGTTGCATCCTCAACCTGCCCCGTTGACAAAAACATGATTAGAAGACTTGGCAGAAAGGATATTCTTGTAGCTCACGAGGAGGAATTTCATGGGGAGCTGGAAGAGTAAGAAGACGAATTTGACTGGAGAAATTTTGAAAATATGATGACAATTCCTTCAACATTGCAGCAGGGGATAAATGCAGATCTGGAAATGCCGGAATAACTGGATCATTCTGCAAAATAGGTGCGAGTAATAGTAAATAAATGGTAAATATAACCTAAATAGCACAAATAGATAGATTAAACTTTTTCTAAAAAAATAGGTTAACAGAACAGCTAGAAGATGATAATCATACCTTAAAAATATTGAGAAGACGGTTTATCTTGACTCTCTTATAGAGTGACTCGCTCTCTTTCTCCGATGAGGTTGCTAGAACAACCAAAACTGGGAGAACACGAAGTAGGGTGTGACGCTCAGGGAAAAGAAGAGCAAAGTCTAATTCCAATGACTCCACGCAGAATACTATAAGGACCTGTAGAATGTCCTCAACACTATTCTTTGAGTCAAGGGAATCATAACTGCCATGGACAAAGAAAATAACAGCAACACGCAAGAACAGTAGTTGTAGTAGGTACATAATAATAAGCAGATTTAGAAGCCATCTAAAATTGTACATGACCATCAGACATCAACAGAAAATTGTTCAAGTGCATGATTTATAAACAACGACGTCAAATGCCGAACTGCATCCCCACAATCTTCTAACCAAGGTGACATATTTTCCCTCAGTCGGATCCTATATATTTTTTGAATGGGCAGACTCTACTTTTTCCTATGGCTCGAAAATCTTTGTACTATGGGCAGCAAAATTCTTGTGGTGATCTGGTAGATGTATCAAAGATACTATATATTTTGAACGCGCATTATTTTCCTACTGCTGAGCATGCATAGTCATGTCTAAGAAAGAAAACAGGATAGTAGGATACGTATTTGTCCGAAACATCTCAGCATGCAAATTTAACAAGATGGCCCATCTGGTGCTCAGAAAAATCTGCAAATAGTAGCAAAAATCAAATTAAATGCATGGTTACACCATTATAGATTTTATGGCAAACAACTCAATGAGAGGTATTGGCCTCAGAGTCCATTCCTAACTAAAAGTGGAAGAGTGTCCATTCTCGAAGCAATACTTGAAATGTTATAATATAATGCAGAAATGACCATGATCATGGTGACTTAGATTTTCAATGATATGACAAATCAGCAACCTGAAGATCATCCAGCTCTTCTCTCATAGTGTCGGTGTCCTGCCACTGGGTGCTTACTTGAGTAAATGTTCTGCATCAAAGTGTAAGGACTAATAAATTCTCGGAGCATCTATGTGGACCAAGACTAACATGGATGCACCTTCAAAGCCATAAATCATAACAAAAAAGCATGTACCATAAAATATTCAATTTCTGCAAATATTGGTACATGTTTATGCTCTTATAGGTAGGTAGCAAAGTAGTTTAATCTTTAAATAGTAAATTGGCCATGGTAGGCTGATCCTAAGTAACTAATGCAGATCTAATAAATGGTTTCTTTTTAATCAGTAATAACTACAGCATGCACCAAACTATGTTGAGAGTAGAATCATAAATTTGTGATATGCTAATATATATAGGTACAGTAACTGCAGCCTGTTGGAAGTTGCAAGAGTTACTCAGTTACACACGCCACTCAAAGCAAGCAGTCCCAACCATTCGTGCAATCTGCTCACTATTCTTCGGTAGGTTAGTAGAACTCCCTTAGAATCGGGTGAGTATTTGATCTCTAAACTAGCGAATACATACCTCACCTTAAAGCATACATGCAAAACATGGAAACGTTAGCATGTAGTACTAATTACTTATTGGAAGCAAGTAGCGAATAATTAACTGAAGGTGAATGTGGACTACAATCCATGATTCATTGCTGCTAGTTACCCTACATGCCTATGTCCCTACCAAAAAGAGAGTTTTGTTCACAGCTATTGAATAGTGAGAAAATCAATTGGCAACCAACCAATTTTACTTCATCAACGCATTTCTTCATTTTGTGGTACGTGGTCTGGGAATTAAAAGTTAAGGCATGACCATATACCTCTTGTACCATGAAAAATCATTAGGTATACTTGCTTTTGCATTCTTAAGATGATCAAGCTGTAGTAGGACATCAAGCAATTTCAGCATAGACCTGCATTAAAATCAAAATAAAACCATAAACTAGATTCTCAATTGAAAATACATGGACTTAACAATGCTACTCTAAGAAATAGATTAACAAAATTAGGTTAAGTTTGGAAGCTCTATTTTCCCTCTACAGGCTGACGAAGTAATCAGAAGTCAAACATACACCGATTCATCTGGAACCAGAATGATGAAATAGATCCCATTTATAGCAGCACAATTGTAGCATCGAATATCTATGTCCATGTCTGCTAACCAATAAGTGGATACTCCAGAGACAGAGTTCTGGAAACTGTTACCAGAATGCTTTTCCTCTGGTTTAGATGTATTGTTTCGTTGGTTGACAATTAGAACCAGCTAGTTTTACTATTTCGAGTAGTAAACGAATGTCCAGTTGATATTCAATTTGTGAAATCGTAATCATAGACATCATAGTATTTCTTGAAAAGAAAGCTAAAGAACAGACACCAGGGCAAAAGAACAAACCAAAAATGAGTGACTGTGGGTCCATTAACCAGTCTCTCGGGCCTAGAAAACCTCTGCATATCAGCTGCCAGCTGCACCAGATAACAAAATGCTGTTAAAATCTGCAATGATGCTGAAATATTTCTGAAGGTCTTGCACTGCTGGCAAATGCTAAACATTACTATGGTACCACAAGAAAAATGGTGACGATGACACAGATCCAAACCCTAGTTGATTGGTAGCAAAGATGACAGGACACTTGTCCTAATGTAAAACATCATATGTACTTCAATTTCAAGAAAGTTCCAGGGGTTGTCAGACAGGTTTTACTCAATTTTGCATTAACAATAGCATATAAGAATCTTTGGTGAAAAGTAGCCATCAGTGCCGTATGGAAGCAGGTACTCTATAAGAGACAAGTATGATGAAGAAACTAAATTGCTAGACACATTGGGGGTCCTACCTTTGAAGCAGCAGATGCTTGCCACCTCTGAATTTCACGTAAACGACTCATTTCCAAGTCAAGAACTTGATATGTTTCTAGGTACAAATCTGCCTGGCTATGCTTCATTGAATCTGGCAGCTGCATTCAGTGTTCGACAGTCCATGATACTCAGTGAAGACTACAGTAGAGAATTATGTACTTCATGGTAGAGAATTTATACAGCACTAAGAGAATTATGCACTATTATATCAACATTAGAGAAAAGACTCAATGCACAAGTACCAGATAAGCTAATCAAAAAGTGAGAAAGCATAAAACATATTGAACAGAAGCTTTCACAAAGGCCAATAGCCGACAGCTGATGTCACTAGCCTTAACTTCTTTATCTACTTGAAAGCTGATGAGAGTACGGCTTTCTTAAAGGAAGTGTCCGTGCCTATGATATTTTTATCGATACTGGAACTCGGAGTATAGGAGGGAAAGTCGATTTATGGATGGAATCAAATACGCAGTATTTACAGAAAAAAAGTCTACATTTATTGGGAAAGAATCAATACTCTGGGAGGAGCGCGCGACGGGCTATTAGTGCAGTGGTAGATATTTGGGTTCAGAATCCACAAGATGAAACTTCAGAAAACTAATCAGCTCAAATCAGAGCCAGGTGCAGTGAGGATGTGGTTCGATCAACATAACAACTAACAGAAGTTTGCATATATCTTGATTGACCGTCGTGGAAAGTGGAAAAAGGGAGTAGCTGTGTGCTAGCAGATTAAATTTACAAATTAATGACAGAACTACCAGTGATTCAAAGGAGAAACATTAGTTACAGACGTTGTCAGTAACATTGCAGAATTACCGGTGATTTTAATATCCATATGTTGTGGAATTGGAAGAGAAAAAGAATAATGCAAAATTTCTTTTGAGACATCCACAGCATTATGGTATAATGTGGCGATTATTTAGATGGAAATAAATGGATGGACAGAGTAAGGAGAAGTTAACCTGAGGTAGCGCCTTAACACAGCTACGGTATGTGTACAGCAAAGAAGCCATTTCCTTTCCCTCTTGAATCAGAGTATTCTGCAGTTCATGTTCATCCACAAGACAGTGAAAAAGAGAAAGTAAGTAAGCATTTTCCAGTTAAGGCAACATGCAGAAACGTATTTACAGTAAGAAGATAGATAGGAGAAAGGAACAAAAGAGGGGAAATGGGATTAGAATAACTGAGCTACGATATTACCAAAATATACAATCCTTTCCAGATCCATTTTGCTCCTTAAAACTACAAGTTTTTTTCTCGTGATTTATATTATATTAAGGGTACATTCACCTAAACCATTACTACAACAGTTGCTAGGACTAAGTACAGAGCTGAGACCCCTTTAACTCAGGAATCTTGGCTACGTGATTATTATTATTTTCAATAATAAATAGGAACAAAAGAAAGTGCAGTTATTGTTAATAATAGTGGTAATAGAGAAGATAGTGATCGAGGACTTGTGGTGATATAGTGTTGATCAGTATAGTGGTGAGAAAATAGCAGGTAAATGGAAAGTTGACAGTAGTCATGATGAGACAAAGGTAGATAGTATATACACTAGCATATACCTACGATGAATCAAGTATGATGATGGTGCCATGAAAAAAAGTATGTATGCACATGTTTGAGTGCACGTCCATGTAAAGAGGGGATGTTTTGGCTAGGCAGCAAGAGTATAGAACTAAATGACTGAGGTTGCTTCTTAAGTTAAAATTTTATACTTCATATAGATCAGTAGCAGTAAAATGGTACATATATCAGTTATTCAGATGCACCTCACCTAAATACAAGAATTTCCCCCAAAAAAAGGAACTAAATAGTTATAGATCAAAAGATGGCATAGTTATTAGATATTCGCAGGGACATCACTTTAAGAAAAATAATTGGCAACCAAAAGGGAGCGAATATATATTGATCAGAAAGAGAAGATCGTGCACAATGCAACAGCAAAGAAACTAGCAGTTACATACCAGCTGGTTGATTGCTTTTGTATCTTCCCCTAATGATAGACGATAAGCAGCAACATCGCTGTACTCTGAACATAAAAGTGCAATTTTCTATTACAATACTCAATTTAACATTAATTGAAATACTGGAGTTTTTTGTTGGATAGTTCAACGATTCTTTTGGGAGCAGGAAAACATGGAAAATTAATCACAAGGCATGCAATGGGATGGGTAGATTCATGTCTTGTGGATGTGGCTGTGAGTGGCATCTGCCTATCAGGCATCAGCACAACAATTGTGCATAACAATGTACTTCAAAGCATCCATGAGATGAAAGACATTTATCGCGTTCACATACCGATAGGACTACTAGTTGCGTATCTTTCACTTGACAGGAGCACGGCTAATCCCTGCACATCTGGCTGCTCGTCCTGAAATTTAAAACATAACTAATTAATAGAAACTCAGGGTCGAGCAGAGCAGGGCAGACATTACTACAAAAAAGATCATAATTGATTACACAAGAATCTGAAGTTTGCACCCTGCAACAACATATTCCTACCTATGTAAAGTGAATAGCCACATTGGCAGACTGCCTAACCTAAGTCAAAAATGGTTATGCAGAGTCCACAACAGCCTCCCAATAACCCATCAAACTGAACTTCTACATATCACAATTCAAGCCATTGCAAACCCGCGAACTACGAAAACAATGGAACTGACACTAGATTACCTTAACCTGGGAACTAGGCTGACAATGAGCTCGATAAGAACAATAGTTGACAAGTGACTCACATGTAAAGCAGCTCAAATAGCAGTCACTTCATCCAACATTTGAACTACATAGAACTGGAAGGAAACTCAACCTAGCCTAAATTAAAGGGCACCTAACAGCAGACCAGCACTCGACTACAGTTGAACTGCGGCAGCAAAGCATGCCTCTACACTCCTCTAGTGGGGTTCAACTGAAGCAGCAGGACGGCCAGCGCTGAGGCTACCACCGTCAAATTCGCAGCGCCGAAAGCGGAAAGCCCCTGCAGAGCACCGCATTTCCCCGCGCAGCGCTTCTGCTGGCCCGGGCCCGAGGAGCAGATCGGGCGCCAGCTGGGAACGGGGGGATGGGGAGGAGCGGGCCTGGACGGGGGTTTTACCTCGAGGGAGAAGGTGGAGAGGGCGGCGATGGCCTCCTCGACGGGGATGGCCATGGCGCCGCACCGCCGGCGGATGCGGACGCGGGCGGGGCGCCGGGGAGGAGGGGTGCGCGGCGGTGGGCCGGAGTGGGTGGGAGCGAAGTGGCGAAGTAGTGGGAAGGGAGAGGAGATGCACCACCAGCTCGTGTCGGACCGTGGGCTGAGCTGTGACGACTGACGACGTACGCCGTGGGGACGGACGGTGGAGTAAAGAGGGGTGAACGGAGAGAGAAGGCGTGGAGTGTACTCGAAGTGAAAGTGGAGAGAGAGGACGACGGCACGGCGTTCGTCCGTTACGACGAGTTACCGAGTGAACGAACGAAATGATTCCGCCGCGTCGTGGACCAGCGGTCCATCCAGTCCGGTGGAGCTGACTGGGCTGTCGCTACTTTGAGCCCAGTTCTGCAGATTGGGCCGTGCTTTTTTAGGGGAGATTAGGCCTGCTGTGTTATTATCGTAGGGTTTTTTCTGGGTTTTGCTACTTTTTTATTTATTAATTTTTGTTTATATTTTCGAAAAAATATAAATAAATATATTCCAAAAAATATCTACTTCAATTTTTCAAAAAATTAACCTCGAATTGGAAAAATATTAATACAATGTAAAAAAATAGTGTAATTCAACAAAATTTTGATAGCATTGAATAAAAATTCATGACATCTAAAAATGTTTGTGGGTTTCCGAAGAAGGCGTTCGCCCCGCTTTATATATAAATCAAACCACCACAGCCACAAAGTTGAACATAGGTCCACACACACAGAGAGAAGTAGCACAACAAATAGTATAAAAGGGTTCTGCCGAGGGCACAGCTCAACAAGCCCTGAAAATTGAAAAACAAGGTGGTATGACCGCAGCGAGGAGGCTAATCCGGCTCAAGTGGTGGAGGGGGGAAGCGGCGGCGCCAAGCGATGAAATGTTCTTGGGTTTCAAAAATATATATGTTACATTTAAAAAATGTTTAACATTTGTAAAAAATATTTCATATATATACCATAAATGCACATTGTGTATGTAAAAAAATACAAAGTAGACATCAAAACAAATATTTGAAAAAATTGATCATGTGTTTGAAAAATTAAGCGTGTATACAAAATTATTAATCATATATCTGGAAAATGTACAATGTGTTCGAATGTAAACAGGTGTTAAAAATAAAATAAAAATAAAAATAAAAAAGGAAGAAAACCACAAAAAACAGAAGAAGACAAAACAAATGAAACCGTTGCAAACGGTGAAACCCCGATAAGAAAACTGCAGAGGAAAAACTCACGCCGCAGCCACAGTAATGGACCGGCCCAGTAGCTGCGAGATGGGGCTCCGGCGGAAATCCAGAGCCCGATTTTACGAGCAGAGGTGCATGTGCTCGTGTGAAGTCTGAACAAGTGAACAGCTTGCCTGAATCTAAATAGAAAAAAGAACAATAGGAGTACTACATACGCTCATCACGCACGCCTGCCTGCTTAGTTATGCTCAAGTTTTTCTCTACATACGCTCATCACGCACGCCTGAATCTGAATGGGAAAGTGTCGACGTGTAGATTTGGGGAGGGATGGGAATCGTGGTGGGGAATGATCTCGCGTCCGTGAATCGTGGCTATTTTGCGGGAGGAGTTTCCTTTTTTACATGTTTGCAGGAGGAGCTACTCAAGGAGTACGAGCGGACGAACGAAACAATGTCGATACCTACCATCACGACCGCAGTGGAGTTTTGAAGAAGGAAGGTTCAGATACATATTTGTCGATTAGTCAATTGGATTTTCCCTTAAAGCCTTTTATTTGTTTCCTTAAAATCCGTTATTTGTTTACTAAAGCAAATTGCATTGATGAGATGGATCGGTTGATTAGGGTAAACTAGAAAAGTTGGATCTGTGACTTTTTGTACGGTAGGAAAGTGTTAGTTTACAAGGAAATAGTGAAGAAGAAAATAAACCGGTGGAGTGAGGGAAGGGATGAAAAAAAACCAACAAAAAAATATGGACGAAAGTGGTGGGACGAAAAAAACCGCGAAGGCTATTCTACCAACTGAGACATTAGGAGTAGAGATATTTCATATATACTTATATTCATTTTTATTGTTATGATGTCTGTATTAAGGGCCCCAAATTTTAGTCTCGCCCCGGGCCCCCAAAATCTCAGGACCGGCCCTGGCTGGAGCGGCAGACGGAGACGGACAAGGACCCAGCGTTGCCGGTGTCGAGGAAAGCAAGAAGATTGCTTCATGTATCGTCTGTGTGGAGCGGTTCCAGGAGCGAAGCGGTTCGTTAGCGGCATAATTAAAGTCACCCGTGACCAGTTATAAGGTACACAGGGAGTAGTGTTTCTATCGTAGTTTTTTTTATGGTTTTTGCTACTTGTTTTATTTCTTTATTTTTATATTTGTGAAAAAATTCAAATACATATATTCCAAAAAAATGTACTTCAGTTTTTCAAAAAATTTACCTCAAATTGGAAAAATATTAACACAATGTAAAAAAATGTTAGTGTAATTTTAAAAAATGTTGATACCATTAATTTTTTTGTGACATTTAAAAATGTTCCTGGGTTTCAAGAAATGTATGGTACATTTTAAAAAATGTTTAACATGTATCATATATATATATATATATGTATAATAATATATTATATTATATTATTCATCATCCAGGGTGCAGAATAATTTATTCTTCACCCGTGGTAATCTTACGATCGTTTGATAAATAAATTACATTTAGAATAGAAATAATTACATTCATATTGATTCATTACGTAAATTTGGCATAAGAAACAAAAAAAATAGGTCATAAGACAAGCAAAATTGTATTTTATGTAGGAACGATGAAAACCCGATAAGAAAACTGCAGAGGAAAAACTTGGCGCCACAGCCACATTAATGGACCGGCCCAGTAGCGGCGAGATGGAGCTCCGACGGAAATCCAGGACCCGATTTACGAGCAGACTGTTACTCAAAAGAAAAACGAGCAGAGGTGCTCGTCTGAAGTCTGAACAAATGAACAGATTGTCTGAATCTGAATAGGAAAAAAAAAACAATAGGAGTAGTACTCCTACTTTACGCTCATCACGCACGCCTGCCTGGTTAGTTATATGCTCAAGTTTTTCTCTTCACACAAGAAAAAGCTGGTCAGGTAGCACCAAAAGAATGCGTTAAACATCACTTTTTACAGACCCTCTGGCCTGGCCTGCAGGCTGCAGCCGCGGAAGAAGGAAAAGCTGCAGTTATGTTATGCCTGGCCACGTACTCCCCTGTCGCTGCATCCTAGCAAGCCTATTGATCGATGTGCGTGCAGCGCAGTGCAGTGATGCCGGACACGGTCTGGGCAGCGCGCATGTGAGACTGCTTCGATCGGTGAATCGCTGCCATGGCCCGCGCGTTCTGCTTGTGCATCACGACGCCGCAAGGACTGCTCGACTCACGCCGGTTCGACTGTAAAAGGCGATCTGCACCTGCGTGCGATGCAGGTCCAGGCTCCGGCCCATGATTCGCCAATCGATGGTACCGCACTACTCCCGATCGACGCGTCCTGCCGTGTAGGGTAGCGTAGTCCTGTATGCTAGCTAGCCCTCGACACATGCTTCCAAGCTTTAACTAATTCGGAGTTACTCCCTTCATCCGAAAATACTTGTCGAAAGAATGGACGACAAGTATTTCCGGACAGATGGAGTAATAGGTAGGCGAAATCACACGATCGATCGGTACATAGTAAAGTTTACCCAAATGATAAATGTCACACCTGTCACACGAAGCACTCCAGTTCTAATGGTTTTTACAGTTAAAATTGTCATCTGAAAAGAAAAACCAACCCCCCAAAGAAACTGAAAGTCGCCGTAAAAAAAAAGTTGTCATGCTTGACAACTAAAGCTGCCGTCCTCGCGTCACTAAACTTGTCATAAAAAACGTTCGGAGTTGTCATGTGTGGTCCTGCCACACGTCTTGCACTTATCACGGCCCAAAGTTTATTGCTAGTCCCACATCCATCCTGGATTATTGGTCATTTTTCATACTTTGTGCCAAATTCCGATAATAGATTTAGCTAACAAAATGTTGATGTATTTAACAAAAAATTATACCGTTGGATTCAGATTTGAACATAGTTTTCAACTATATTGTTTTTGCTATACATAGTCTACTCCCTCCGTACCGAATTACTTGTCGCATGTATGGATGTATCTAGATGTATTTTAGTTCTATATACATCCATTTCAGCGACGAGTAATTTAGGACGGAGGGAGTATGTTTTATTAGTTAAAACCATGCTCAAAATGTGACCCTAAATACGAGTGGGGCTAATAAACCGGGACGAAAGTTATAAGGTTATTAGCACGTACTCGCCGTGTTCTGTACTTCTGCTCCTAGTCAAGCACTCGTTCGCTGGCACAAAACAGCTAGCTAGCTCCATGCATGCGGATCACTGGATTGACTTGTCGCCCAGAGAAAGCGATAACCAGACTGCGGTTTTCGCTCGTGCGTGCAGATCCGGTCGGGTGCCGGTCCAGTCCGGGGAGAGATGAACAGGCGCAAGCGCAACGACCGCACGTACGGCGATCCATCCGTCGGTCCAGCGCGCCCCCTTGCCAGGACCGTACCGACCGTCTCGGAGCAGAAGAAGACGACCGTGCCGGTGCCGGTGCCGACGCGTATGGACAAGGCGGAATCTTCAACGGCGCGTGGTGCAGGTGCGGGCAGAGGACGGGACAATGCGGGAGCTAGGAGACGTACGTTGCCATCGCGACACAAAGCCACAGCCAACATTCGTGCGTGCGCCCATTATTTGGCCATCGATGAGACACCGCCACAGCCAACAGGTTGCATAACGTGCGTACCCCTGCCCGGCTGCCCGGTGTAGCTCGTGTGGTCGGAAAAAGTTCAAAATGAACCTTTAACTCGTAGACGAAAGCTAAATCAAACCCTGAACTTGCAATTCCGAAAATCAGCATGGCGAACTTTCTGATCCCGGTCTATTTTAAACCTCGAGAGTATTCTCAAACAGGAAGTACCGACCTCGCACGTCGAATCCCGGATTGTCGACGGCAGTCGAGACTGGGCCGGCCCAACAGACGGGAAAAGTTTTTTTTCGCAAACGCAAAGTGAAAATACCTAAAGAGATCGTTGAGAGCGGTCGCGACAGGGCCGGCACAATTATATCTGTTCTTATATACTACTACACGCTAAATATAATTATTAGGAGACTTCAGGGCGATTGGCTAGGTCAGTCCTCTGCGAGTGCGACGTCCTGAGTTCGAGTAGTATCAAGCCTATTTTATTGTGGCTGCTTCTAATTTTGTCGCTCCTAAATCCTAATACTCCCTCCTTCCTATAATCTTGGGCACTAAACGTTTCAGCCCGAAAATTAGCGTAGCCGTTTCGTTACTTGAGTTGTGGTTGGCTGGTAGAACACAAGTGGGTACATAAAAAAATGTTTGCTTTCATTACGAAAATTTGAAAGAAGTTATTATCATTACGGAAATGAAAAAAATGAAAATGAAAAAAAACTAAGAGAGCGCGCGAGCGACTGCATTTATGGGCCAGCCCAATTCGTCCTAATGTCCAGCCAACCAGTCAACGATTCTTTTCTCAAAAAAAAAACAGTCAACGATGCTTGCCACGTCAGCGAATCCCAACTAAACACCCTCAAGGTTTAAAATAGACCGGGATCAAAAAGTTCGGTGTGCTAATTTCCGAGATTGCAAGTTCAGGATTTGATTTAAGTTCCGTCTACAAGTTCAAGGTTTATTTTGGACTTTTTCCCGTGTGGTCTAGTGTCGACCAAACGATCTATAGTAGTTTTCGTAGTAGAGTATAACTTTTTTTGTTTTGAGAAGCAAGCGATGTATACGGCTGTGCGCTAGCTATAGCTGCGCCAAGCAAAAGCTAGAGCTGAAAGGTTAATTTCTCGCGTAGAACAGAAAAAAAACCGCGGGATATAACTAGAACGGTACGATCGTTGGTAGTTTCTCTCGCCCCGTTTTTCCACTGCGCCTGGAGAATTTGTCGCTGCCGATCCATGCGGCTTTCGCTCGTGCTGCGCAGATCCGGTCGGGGGCCAGGTCCAGCCCGGAGGGAGACCGGCGCAACGGCTGCTGCGCGTACGGCGATCCAGCCCAGCCGAGCTCCATCGGTCCCGGCCAAAAAACCCGTACCGACGCTCGTCGATCCTCCGACTCCGAGGGAGACGAAGCCCCACCGTGCATGTGCCGGTACCGACGCGTATCGACAAAGGGACAAGGCGCTGCGTGCGTACGTACGTGTCTGCCTGGAGTCCAACGCAACGGCATCCGTGCAGGTGCGGACGGAGGACGGGACAACACGGGCGGTCGCCGAGAACTGCCGAGCAGTCGAGCACGAGAGGTCGCGGGGCAAAACGATCGGACCGAGCAGTTGAGCCGCTCACCCGAAGAAGAAGAAGAAGACCGCGAGGACCACAGGCGAGAGCGACGTATACGAGCATGGTTAATAGTATAGCCAACTATCGGCTATATGGAGTTGCCATGTCATATATAGTCGATCTAATAGCCAACACGTATAGTAGCAAGTTATTAAGAAGTACTCTCTCTGTCTCAAAATAAGTGACTCAACTTTGTACTAAAGTTAGTACAAACTTGAGTCATTTATTTTGAGATGGAGGGAATAGTACTTTATTAATACATGACCCATTTTACATCCTCACATTGTATGTTGGAGCCTGTGCTACAGCCGACTGTTAATCTGCAGCCTGCTTCTCTTCTCTCTCCTATTCTCTCTTATCCAACTCAGTAAAAATATAATATTTTAATCCTTACAGCCCGCTGAATGTATCTTATTATACTTGCTCTACGAGCTACACGTACGGGGAGGAGTGGGAGAGCTCTCGAAATCTTCGGGGGATCGGTAATCCACGCGGCTTTGCTCCCCGGGACACACGAAACGGTTAATAATTGAACCTCAATTTTTTTTCCTGGCGGGCAGCTGAACCTCATTTTTTTCTTTGCATCGAAATTTGGAGCTTTATTAACGAAATATTATCATAGCAAGTGCAGGGGCAGTAGGAAGTACTAGAGCATGACGCGCGCTTTGCCGCGCCTATTCTTCGGTCGTGGGTTAAGTCCCCTATGTTTATTTTGTATACGGTCTATCCCAATTGGTTGGCTCGCTGTGTGTAATTGTCATTTAGTTGTGCTATATAGTAATGGCGATCATGTTTAAACATTTTTATAAAAGTATCCGTCTAACGAAATTAATGAACAATTATTGTGTGAGCTTCGTTCAATACGTCCGAGCTTAATTTCTTGCTCAATGGTTATTACAAGGAATATTAGAGAAATGAAAGAATATAATGGTAAATCTATAATCATAGTTACACTCTGGTTGGATGCAAGAGAGTAAATTGCTAACCTTTTGCATGTTTCTCATCGACTCCTTGCTTCCAATGTAAGCACGCGCGGCCTCGTCAGCGGTGGAGCACGTGCCGAGCCAGAAGAGGTGTCCCTCATCGTAGAATTCCATGCCGAAGTTGCCGGACGACTTCGCCCGCATGCTGAAGAAACTCGTCTTGCTCTTCGGGGTCATCTGCTGCGGCATGGTGACGGCAGGGCGGCGGTGGTGGGTTGAGGGATTGGGGCGGGGCTTGGCCGTGCGAGGCGGTGGGGTGGGGGCTCGGGGCGGGGGCTTCGTGGCGTCGAATTAGGTGGCGGTAGTGGAGAATCTGGTGGTGGCGGCGTTGGCGAATCGGGAGGCGGCGGCGGGGTGGCGGCTCGGTGCGTGGGCTTGGTGGCGAGAGCCGCTGGGGTGGGGGCTCGGGGCGGGGGCTTCGCAGCGGTGAATCGGGCGGCGGCGGTGGAGAATCGGGCGGTGGCAGCGTTGGCGAATCGGGAGGCGGCGCTGGCGTGGGGGCTCGGTGCGGGGGGTTGGTGGCAGGCGGCGGTGGGGTGGGGGCTTGGGGAGGGGGCGGTGGAGAATCGGGTGGCGACGGCGGCGGAGTCGCGGAACCGGCAACGGAGGTGGTTGGCAGCCAGATCTAGCGCGGGGCGATGACGGCATGGTGCGGTGGGTGGGCGGGCGGGCGGCAGGAGGAAGAAGACGTGCGATCGGAGGGAGAAATGAACAACGGTTGGCGAGCGACCAGCTGTTTTACATGACTTGGAGGTGGAGATGCAACCTCTCCAGATATTGTATTTTACATCACTTAGGCCAGGGGATGTAATTTTTTTTATATCTACATCACCTGCTGGAGATGGCTTTTTGAACCTAAAAGATGAAAAAGTTAGTTATTTTTTCATTTACATCTTTTATTGGAGATGCTCTAAAGGCACAAGTCACAATCTTACTGGTATAGTACGCATGTATATCACTAATTGGCTCATAAGCATCACATAATCTGCTGTTTTTTCTATTTAGTTAAGCATTAATTGGAGCATTAACTATTGCATGTAGTAATTGAGTTGTTAATTATTGACTGTACAGCATGTGGCAAGTGATCTGTTAATTATTGACTATGCAGCATGTGGTATAGTGGTAAAGGGCATTGCAAAGCTGTTGCACATCATGCCATTAGTTTCAAGTGAAAAAAAGGTACAAACACGAACGGGCTTAGAAATGCCGTCCACAACCCCCAAGCCGCCAGAGGCCACGAAATCATGGGAGCTTACTAGCTTAGTAACTAGATACTCCCTCCGTTTCTAAATATTTGTCTTTCTAGAGGTTTCAAATGGTTACTCCGTATGTGGTAACCATTTGAAATCTCTAGAAAGACAAATATTTAGGAACGGAGGGAGTAGATACTACGGTAAAGAAGTACTATACTGTACGTACGTACATACGTATGCTTCCACGTATGGATCAATGATCATCATGCATTAATAAGTGCTCCACCCCCATTAAGCCACTTCACGGGAGTGGCATGCATGCATGACCCAACGGCCCGAAACATACAGTAACTAGCATGAACGCCCTGTACTCGCAACTGCCTGAAAGCTTATACAGCAGTAGAACCAGCTAGTACTCCCTCCGTAAACAAATATAAAAGCATATACTCCCTCCGTTTCTAAATACTATTTTTCTTTTTACAGATTTTAAATGGACCATCACATACGGATGGATAGACATATTTTAGAGGATAGATTCACTCATTTTGCTCCGTAAGTAGACACTTGTTGAAATCTCTAGGAAGACAAATATTTAGGAACAGGGGCGCCCTTTTACCGACGTTTATTGTTTTTGATTTTATTTTACAACCACATGCCGATGGGGAGGAAGGGTGCACTTTACTAGAAAAATAGGAAGACATCACTAGTCATCGGAAATAACAGGCCATGCAGGGCAGGAGGCAAAGCTTCCAAGAACCAAGAGATCGAGCAGCAGGAGCGAGAGTTCCCTGCATAGAGAAGACAAGTGCGGGCCAGTTAATTAGCGGAGGTGCCTTGAGATCAAGGCAAGTAATGGAGGCGAACCTGCCAAAGCAAGCAACCTTTTTTTTCTTCTTCTAACTGAACCGCGATGCAGCCCGGGAAGAAGAAAAACTAATTAAAGGGATGCATGTTGCACCGGGCCACCGGCGGAAGAGGCGGGCTGACTGACTGACTGACAGAGAGGACGCTCCTCTCTCCTCTGTAGTTATCGAAAACTACAGGCCAAGTCAGGTAGGCTTCGCCCGCAACTTTCCAAGAAGCAGGAAGAGAGCATAGCATGTGAGAGAGCTTCATGCACTAGAGAGAAGCTAATCGGTAGCTTGCTGCGACTATTTTTGCAGCAGCAGCAGCAGCAGCGCAGAGGGACGGTTAACCACGCACCAGGGCACTAATGATGCATGGTTAGTTGCCGGCTGGTTGCACCTAAAAGATTTGTTTTGGGATGTCGTTGCACCTAAAAGATGCAGACAAGTTGACCAGCAACGAAGAAAGGAAGGAAGCTCCGTGGCTTCTGAATCCTGATTCATCATGCATGGATGGCATGCATGGACCGCGAGCGCGAGGAGGCCCGGCGGCCGGAGGTGGACGCGCAGACAGACAGACAGGTCATTTCTGCAGTTCATCTCGTCTCAAAGGACCACTGCATCATCGTGTGCAAAGCTGGCACACACACACAAGTCAGCAGCAGCAGCAGCAGCAGTATAATTAGCAAGGAGCAAAGCCTCTTATCTTACTGATGAAAGGCACGCAGTACTAGCACACATTGGGAGGTTGAGCACTTTGGCGTTGGATCCACAAAAGAAGTCAGGGATGCCTATCATCATCACCTCAAGAAGAAGAAGAAAAAGCTGTTATTCCCCAGGAATGTCAATGCACTTTGGTGCTTGCGTGCCCATTTTTAACTCAACCTCCTCCTCAGATTCAGTGCAGTGCAGGTGCAAGTTGAGTTGGTGGATGGAGGACAAGGTGAGCAGTAAACAAAGTGGAACAAAAGGTGGTGCCTTGGACTGTTGTAGCCTTTCAAGGAAGGAAGCACATGGACTCTCACACAGTTGTTAACAGTAGTAGCAGCAGCACTTGTAAGCATAATACACTAATACAGTACTACTTCTTGCTTGGGAGCTAGTGAATATAAGCCCATCTTTCTCCATGAACAAGCCTGCACAGAGTTCTCAGAGCTGTCATCATCTCCAGCGCCTCCATTTCTCTCCTGTCTTTACACAAAAAGATGATACCAACTCGTGGCCAAGGATTCTGAAACGCAGCTGTACTCATTCACTCATTCGTATCATTCATGATCATTATTACTGTAGAATAGAATGTATCAACTGTAACGGCATGTGGCGTGACAGAGAGAGGGAGTGGGCACGCACGCACACTTGACTGGAGCATACAGGACAGTCAAGAGGGACTACACACACACACACACACACACACAAGGAGCCAGGCGCCGGGGCCTCATCAAACGGTCTCCACCAGATCGGAAAATAAAAGCCACCGGTGGACACCACAACAACCAGTGCAAAAAATGAAGAGGAGCATCCATCAACGGCGCCCGGCGAGCTCTGACAGCGCCTCCTCAACGACCTCGCCCAGGACACCCCCGCATATCTCCTTGGTCATGTCGTCCACCTCCAGCCGCAGCATCTCGGACCACCCCCTGCCCCCGATCTCCTCGCCGACGACCCGGTCCGCCGCGGCGCCCACATTGTCCGGCAGCCCGTTGCCCGCCTCGTCGTCCGACAGCCAGCCTTTCACCAGCCTCCATGCCGCGTCGCCCACCGGTTCGTCTCGCTGCGATACGTTGATGATGATCGGCCCTGCGGTGCAAGGGTATGCGCCCCAGAGCTTGCTCTGGCCGATGTCAAGCAGCGCGGCGTTGACGGAGTCGATGAGGAGCCTCTGGCTCGACCGCCGCTCTCTGCACTTGGCGTCCTCCACCTTGCGCTCCAGGAACTGGTCGGGCACGTTTGGGGCCAGAGGGCTGTCGAGCGAGTGCCACCGGGCGAAGACGTTGCTGGTCGCCCCGTTGCAGAGGCCGGCGGATGATAGGATCTTCTCGACGAATTCGTACTGCTCTTGCTCGTGGGAATCTTCTTCTTTGCTAGAGCACGGCGCGGCCTCTTCTTCGGAGGAATCATCCCATGATAACGTCCGCGCAACCGATCCGATCGGAAGACATCTCGATAAAGGTTCTGCAAGCAAGATAAATGTTGAGATTCAGAGAAGGGGCTATCTACTGTGGCCTAGCCAAAAAAGATTATTAAGTACACATCATGGCTACTTACTGCTATAGCCTAATTTTATGTCCCACAATAAAAGCCTAGAGTGGTGCCAATAATGGTTAATTATGAAGCACAAAAGTTAATTATACTTTATTATCTTTCATGGCCTGCCCAGAAAGATTAAGTACACTTTATTGGTACTTACTAGACTACTACCCTACCACTATAGCCTTTTATGTCTATATAATGGTTAGTTATGAAGCAGAAAAGTTAACATGCCACATTGCCAGAAAATTATTACACGACAGACATAGTAAAGTGTTACCTTGTTTAGCGGTAATTGCACTTTCTGATGAACTGGCAGACTTTTCATTCCTATCCTCAAACAGCGCATCGAGAACTGATGTAGGACTGGGCTCATCAAAGTGTGAATTCCGAATCTCAAATGAGTGTGCTTTCTCAAAAGAAATTAGTGCCTGCAAAATTATCCGTCCAAGTTAACAAATCTACCACTTTTATGTGTTAAAATATAGCTATATTTACATCTAGGTAAACAAAAATGTAGAAAAGTAAGTACTGTACCTTAGAAGAAGAAAGTGCCTCTGATTCCTTGACCGGAAGTACTATTGTTGCATACTGATACTTATCTTCTAAATTCTCTGAAGCAACATCGTCTTGTAGGCCAGTACAGGCCGACTGTGATACACCAACTACTACATCACTGTCCACAGGAACTCTGCCATTCAGGCTACCCGAGGGAGATGTGATGAGCTTCTCTTTTCCGGCTTTCCTACGCATTGAGAAGAAGCTCGAAATCTTTCCCTTGAGAGATGACTTCCCACTCCTAGGCTTGGCCGCCTCCTTCGGGGTTGTGGCTTCTCTATGTTGAGAATCTGAAGATCTAGCATCTAAACGCAGGCTGCCAAAGGCTGATGAAGAGACTGGAACAGATTTTGACCTTGAAATTTTATTGCTTGAGCTTTCTCCTTCCGCACCATCAACAGAACAATTAGATGGTACGGCGACTCTTGGTTCGTTGCCACACAACTGGCTGCTGGCATTAGTGGCCACCTGATCAACAACATCTTCTTTCTTCATATCAGACATGGCAAGCATTTCACCAAGCGTGCTCAAGCTCCTTCGCATCGGCACGTTTTCTCGGATAATCTCATTGGAAGATGCACTTGGCCACCTATCAGAGGTATGCTTCTTACCCTCCCTAGCTACATGTGCCTCAGGAGAACAAGAAGCATGGCTTAAAGATGAGCCAAAATAAGGATTGCTAAACCGGTAGATGTAATCCCAAGAATGGCATGATGTTGGACTTCCAAGCTCCGAGCCACTGAAGCTACTCCGTCCTTCTTCAGCGCGATCATAATATGATCTATCTCGCCCGACCATATTTGACTGTACGCTACCCTGCAAACACTCATCATGCTGGTGACACATGCCGTGTGCTGACCAGTGTATCTCATCACTCACATGCCTTGATACATCAGGAGCATCAGAATCATCAGAGTTACCATGACCATTTTGTTGAAACTGCTCTGCTGTTGTGATTGCGGAGGTAGGTTTTAAGACCACTATCCGGGTGTGCTGTGGACGCCTTTCTGCTCTGGCATGACCAGCATTGGGCTTCCTACAAAGATTGCTTTTCTCTGTTCTACTCCCTTGAACTGCATGGTTTTGCTGCCTTTTAAGTGCATTTTCACTCTTCAGCTCCACTGATCTAGCAGGCTTCAACACGGTTATTTGCTTCCTCTGTGGTGACGTTGGCGTGGAATAGAATTCACCAGATTGCTTTGCAAAGAGCGAGTTGGGTTCTTCGAGGAACTTGAGAAACAAGTCCCTGTTTGAATTCAAAGTCTCCAGAGCATCATGGAATTCTTTCGATTGGAGAAGATTCTCATGTGAGGCTAGCTGCTTTGCTTCAACAAACTTCTGCCGGACGAGATCCATTCTTTTCTTGTCATGATCTTCATGTGGCCTCCCTCCGTGTGAAGAATCGTCGCTCAAATGCTCACACCTTTGTGGCTGGTATCCCACCTCATAGACATCCTTATATTCCACATTTTCAACAGAGCTCGCATGCTTGTCGAATGACATTTGGTTGTTGACCCTTGCCATCGTGGTTGATAAATGGCACTCTGGAGATCTCCTCCTGCTGGAAGGTTGAACAGGCTTGGGAAAGGCCACACCTTCGTCGAGACCCATCAGCCTTGCTATAACATTAGTGTTCTTCTGATTTGTGTCCCCCTCCTTTGCCATCTCCTGCGCTATCAGCGTTTTCATGGGCGTACCGCCGGATCTGTCCGACGAGCTCCTCCTCATGCTGCCAGTCACCTGCGCCACACATGGATCATGCAGTGATAAGCAGACTGTAAAAAGTTGAGATTTGACAGTTTGACACTGATCTCAAGCCAATACGAAAAATATATGTGCTTACCGTCGACTTGAGATCGGCGTACTCCTTCCGGTCCGACTGTGTT
The DNA here is from genome assembly GCF_018294505.1 of Triticum aestivum. Taxonomy (NCBI): domain Eukaryota; kingdom Viridiplantae; phylum Streptophyta; class Magnoliopsida; order Poales; family Poaceae; genus Triticum; species Triticum aestivum. The sequence continues at coordinate 474,686,186 of NC_057805.1, read as the reverse complement.
CCTCTCACCGGAGAACCTGCCAGGAAGGAGGAGATCCATAATTAGGACACCCAGTTCACACACCTTCCACTAACCGAAGAACAATCATACAAGAGGTCTTCTCTTCGCCACGAAAAATCATCGCGGAGTTAACCAATCATGTATCCGAAAAAATCATGGTCAGTTGGGTCGTTGCATGACGTTACCATCTCTGGTGGCGACCCTGGCGCTGGCTCCAGCGCTCAAATCGAACAGATTGATCATTTCTTTATTCCTCCAACCCACCGCCACCAGCACCAGCTAGCTGCAGGGAAAATCGCCTCCAAGCAGATTACGGCCAGTGTGCCTGGAGAAGAAGACGAGCAGGAAGTGAAAACAAGTCACGAAATATGAGAAACCGCGACATGTAAAAAAATAAAATCAAAATCAAGCGAGCAAACAGAGGCCGCGGAAATGGAGATTTTCTGGCGGATTAGAAGCTGACGCCCGAGCTAAAACCGTGGGGAAGGAGAAGATAGTTTGAACGACGAGGAGGCCGTGCGGCTGCGGGCGCGCCCTGCCCTGCTGCTCGTGGCCGGGAATAGTACGAGCAACAGCGCAGAAAAGGCAGTAAAAAAGGAGGACGAGACGAGACGAGACGAAAAGGGGGCCGGGACGGCGAGATCCCGCCCTCCTTGGCGCCAATTCCGCCGCAATTCCGCAACGGCGAGCAACCAACCCGCGGAGGGGCCGGCCGGATCAAGCGTGCCAGGGAGAAGAAGGAGCCAGCGAGGCGAGAGGAGCAGAGGGCGTGCGTACCGGTTCGGCAGTGTGGAGAGGGCGGTGCGGCGGCGAGGGCGACGACGGCGGCGGCAGTGGTCGCGTCCGGTCGCCGGCAACCGTGCCCCACCGGCGCTGCGTGGGGAGGGAGGGGGAGAGCGAGGGAGCGAGCGAGGCGTGGTGGGGTGGGTGGGGGTGCGCGCGTGCGTGGGTTCTTGAGCTTTTGTATCGTAGCGGATAGGAGAGGAGAGGGGAGACAGCGAGGGGAGGAGGGGTTGGTTGTTGGATTAACGGCGCCGAGAGAGGAGGAGGATCGGAGGTGAATCAAAAGGTGGCAGCTCCATCACACACACAAAAAAAAAGGCTCACCGTGGCAGCATGAAGAAACAATCAAAAAATCAAAAATCAAACTAATAATAAGAAAAAGGTTTTGTCGTCCGCCCACCCTTCTTTCAATCATGGTTTTGATTTTCTGCCCTCCCATTTTTGGTTTTTTCATCGATTTTTTCTTTCTTTCTAAAAACCGTCTCAACTGGCCCACCTCATACTGACTTGCCGAATAAATTTTTCCTTGTTATATACTAAGTCAAAAAAGTTCTAATGAAATTAAATTCTATTTTTACGCGATCACGCTAATATAGGCATGTGAATCATGGGCTAATCTAACTTAACATTTATCTATGATCCATTGCAATTGCAACACACCGTCCCTCCCTCCGTAAACAAATGTAAGACGTTAAAAAAGTTAGACATACTGCTCTCTTCATGTGAAGAAAAATGATACGTCCTAATCTTTGTGACGCTACAAGGGTCTGGGCACTTGACCTAGCCAACCGCCGCCTCCAAAAAACTAAGGTCCTCTGTCTCCCGCCGGCGACGGCGCCGGTCCGTCGTGTCTCCAGTGGCCTTAGGGCTATGGAGGCGGAGCGGATCTCGGCCCTTGCCGGTGGGAGGGGTCCGTGTTTAGATCTTTTTTCAAGCTTTATTAGAGTTTATGTCCTACTCAGGGAGGAGAGACGGCGGCGGATCCCTGAAGATGGAATAAAGGTCTCCTCGCTAGCCCCTGTTCCAATGATGCGTCTAGCATCATCGGTGGGCATGTGGAGGCGTGTCTCCGGCGGATCTGTCTTTGGTGGATTTGATCGGATCTGTTCGCCGTTCATCTTCGTTCGTATGTCTTCAGGTTGGATCCTTTTGATCTACACTCTTCATCTGCGGTGATTGCTATTCTGGTGCGTTGGTTCTATGGGGCCTTAGCACGACGACTTCCCGACTGTCTACTACAACAACGTTTGTCCGGCTCCAGCGAGGGAGGGACAATGACAGCGGCACGCCTTCGGCTCGCTTCAGTGCTTGTAGTCGTCGCTAGATGATCTACGGATCTGGATGTAATTTTTATTATTTCTAGTGTTCGTTGTACTACCATGATTAAAGATAAATAAATTAGAAGTTTTAAAAAAATAATAAGAAAAAGGGTACGCGGTGCTCTCATTTTCAGATGTGCTTGCAAAAGAGCAGCACTACCGCTGCCACCTACTAGTATTTGCAATGTACTTATCGGTGCGCTCACTGTCTTCCAGAAGGAGGAAAATGCCGTATTTGGTTGATTGGATTCGTATAAGTACGCCTTCTTTTCCCCCGAAGAAGACGCCTCACCTCGCGCCCACCAGCTGCTTTGTAGAGTAGCGCCCTCGTTTGTACGCACGCACGCACGCACGTAGCTCTCGAGTGGAGTACGAGTATCGCACGGACTCGTCGGGGGGTTCCGGGCACCGTACACGCCGGCGTCAGGCAAGCAAGCAAGCACGCAGGCATCTCGATGATGCCGCGTGATTGATGCACGCGCGCGGAACGACGAGGCAACAACAAGGCGTTTGAATCACCGGCCCATCACCATCATCGGGGTCGCGCGCCCGCAGGCCGCGGGCGGGCGTTTGCGCCGTGTCCTGTTGCTGTTCGCCTTTTCGGCCATGGTCCTGCCCGCCTTCCGCGCTGGGGCTTCGGCTGCTTCCTCCCCGCCGTGCCGCGGCCGTGGCAGCCGAGGCGGCAGACAGAGCAGAGCAGCGCAGCACAGCGCAGAGCCAACTTTTTACGAGGCCCGGAGCCCCAGCCCCTGGGCGTGGTGGACTGGGAGCAAAGGAAGGAGGGCGATGGGGGTGGGTGGCCCCGAGACGATGGCAGAAGAAACAGGCGCCGAGCTTTCCAAGGCCGAATGGGATGGGTACTGTGTGGGGGCCATTATCATCGCCCGCGCGGGCGCGCCTCCCGCTGCCTGCTGCTGTTTGCCTCGACAGGCAGCAGCATGGCAGTGTACGCCACACGGAGTCACGGCGGTGCTGCGACGACGTGTCCGTGTCGTGGGCAAGTCGCTGCGCCGCACCGTCGCCGGCGGACCGGCCCACGTCGTTTCGTTCTCCGATGAAAATGAAAGGAACTGGGGTACTTCTCGGTGGCCCATTGAGAGATAAGAGCAAACTCCAAGGCGCCGACCCGAACGGACGCATGCTTTGTCCCTTTTTTGTTTGTTTTGATCGGCCGTCTGTCTTTTTTGATTTTGGTCGGCAGTGCGCCCGACGCGCCGACCCATATTTGCCCGTATGGCCGGCTTGTCACCGTTTTCCACAAATATACACACATTTTGCATAGTTTCCCAAGCAAACAAAAAGTAGCATAGTTCCACAACCCAAATAAATATATCATAGTTTACAATCCGAATAAAAAATAAATTGTCCCAAATACATTTTAAAAGAAGATATATCTATTGGTTGTCAGAACATGAGCCCACATATGCTCAACCAAATCATCTTGCAGCTAAATGTGAGTTTCCCAATCACGCATTTAATAATGACATTGAGTGAACTGTGCAAAAGTTGCCGCTCCTCCTCCGTGCTCAGGCACAACAATGTCACCCCGAAACTAAAACCTTGATCGTAGATATGTTCCGGACGCTCATCCTCTACAATCATGTTGTGCATGATCACACAAGCAGTCATCACCTCCCACAACTTCTTGGTGCTTCAAGTTCTAGCAGGATGCTGAATGATGCTCCATCGAGATTGTAGAATACCAAAGGCACGCTTGACATCCTTCCTACCACTCTCTTAATATTGGGCAAATCTTTTCCTCTTCTCTCCAACAGGGTTGGGGATTGTCTTCACAATAGGGGTCCACTGAGGATAGATACCGTCAGCAAGGTAATATCCTTTGTTGTAGTTGTGGCCGTTGATGTTAACATTGACTGGCGGATTGTTGCCTTCGGCAAGCCTTGCAAACACCAGCGAGCGTTGAAGCACATTGATATCATTGTGCGATCCGGTCATGCCAAAGAAAGAGTGCCAGATCCAGAGATCTTGTGAGGCCATGGCCTCAAGTATCACAGTGCAAGCCCTGACATGGCCCCTATACTGCCCTTGCCAAGCATAAGGTAAAGGAAATATGCCCTAGAGGCAATAATAAAGTTGTTATTTCCTTATTCATGATAAAGGTTTATTATTCATGCTGGAATTGTATTGATCGAAAACTTAAATACATGTGTGAATACATAAACAAATACAGTGTCCCTAGTAAGCCTTTACTAGACTAGCTCGTTAATCAAAGATGGTTAAGGTTTCCTAACCATAGACATGTGTTGTCATTTAATAACGGGATCACATCATTAGGAGAATAATGTGATGGACAAGACCCATCCGTTAGCTTAATTAGCATAATGACCATTCAGTTTATTGCTATTGCTTTCTTCATGTCAAATACATATTCCTTCGACTATGAGATTATGCAACTCCCGAATACCGGAGGAACACCTTGTGTGCTATCAAACGTCACAACGTAACTGGGTGATCATAAAGATGCTCTAGAGGTATCTTCGAAGGTGTTTGTTGAGTTGGCATAGATCGCATTATGATTTGTCACTTCGAGTATCGGAGAGGTATCTCTGGGTCCTCTTGGTAATACACATCATAAGAATCCTTGCAAGCAAATGACTAATGAGTTAGTTACGAGATGATGTATTACAGAACGAGTAAAGAGACTTGCCGGTAACGAGACTGAACTAGGTATAGAGATACCAACGATCGAATCTCGGGCAAGTAACATACCGATGGACAAAGGGAATTACGTATGTTGTCATAACGGTTCGACCGATAAAGATCTTCGTAGAAAATGTAGGAACCAATATGGGCATCCAGGTTCCGCTATTGTTTATTGACCGGAGAGGTGTCTCGGTCATGTCTACATAGTTCTCGAACCCGTAGGGTCCGCACGCTTAACGTTCGTTGACGATATAGTGTTATATGAGTTATATGATTTGGTGACCGAATGTTGTTTGGAGTCCCGGATGAAATCACGAACATGACGAGGAGTCTCGAAATGATCGAGAGGTAAAGATTGATATATAAGACGATGGTATTCGGACACCGGAATAGTTTTAGAGTGCACCGGGTAGTCATCAGTTCACCGGAAGGGGTTCCGGACACCCCCGGCAAGTGTATGGGCCTTATGGGCCATAGGAGGGGACATACCAGCCAACTAAGGGGTGTTGGAAATATGCCCTAGAGGCAATAATAAAATGGTGTGATGGACAAGACCCAATCCTAAGTATATCACAAGATCATGTAGTTCATCTGCTAAAGCTTTTCTAATGTCAAGTATCATTTCCTTAGACCATGAGATTGTGCAACTCCCGGATACCGTAGGAATGCTAGGCCTGTTAGTGGCGCACCTATTTTTGCCATTAATGGCGCACTATAGGTGCGCTACTATTAACAAATAGTAATGGCGCACATTTGGTGCGCCATTACTATGTCTAGAAGTGCGCCATTACTTCTGACTTAGTAATGACGCACCACATAGAAGTGCGCCATTATTAACATTTTTTTTCAAAAAAAATTCAGAATTTTTTTTTCAATTTTTTTCTTAATCTCGGGTCACTATGGCTTAATCTCGGGTCAATATGCTTAATCTCAAGTCAAATCGCACTCCGTGGTCAAACTTCCCGAAAAGTCACCCATCCTCACACTACTCCAGCCCGAGCACGCTTAACTTCGCAGTTCTATGCAACCCCAGCACCACCTCACTTAACAGGCAATTGTTGATATATCATCATATCAATCCTATTAAACCTTGTTGATGTCTAGGACTTTGTTCATGTTCATGAGTGTGATGAAATTTTGAAAAATATTTCAAACTTCCCGGTTATATTACGTATCATATTTTGAAAAAAAAATTCCAAAAAAAAAATTTTGAAACCAATTTTTTTTGTTACTAGTGGCACACCTAGCAAATGGTGCGCCATTACTGAGTTTGAAACTTTTTCCATTTTCCCCCCTCTAGATCTTAAAAGCCCCATATCTTTCGTTCTGTTAGGTTTTTGGGGATTCTGAAAATCTTCAATGGGGTTCCCCCAGTTGAATTCGGATGTAACTTTTCGAGTAGATGGTTTTTCATATAAAAAACTTTTTAATCCGAGTTCGTATGCAAAAGTTATGCCCATTTTATTAAATTCCAGAGAAATTTTGCAAATAAAGTTGAAATTCATATTTGTAAATTTTCCCAACAACTAGACCACATATCACATGGGAAACTTATTTTCTTTTATTTTTTTGACATTTCCATCATTTTATTTTATTTTTTTTGAACTGAAAAGGCGGTCCATAGGGGGGGTGCAAAGAAAGTTAGTAATGGCGCACCTTCACAAAGTGCGCCATTACTATGTGTATGACTTGGTCAAACCTTGGTCAAAGTTAGTAATGGCGCACTTTGTATATGTGCGCCATTACTAAGTTTGACATAGTAATGGCGCACCTATGCAAAGTGCGCCATTACTAAGTTTGACCAATGTTTGACCCAGTCATACACATAGTAATGGCGCACTTTGTACAGGTGTGCCATTAGTATGTCAACTAGTAATGGCGCACTGTCCCCTGGTGCGCTACTGCTAACAATTTTTTTCCAAAACTAGTAATGGCGCACCACACACCAGGTGCGCCATTAGTAATATGTCAATAATGGCGTACCTGTATCTGGTGCGCCACTGCTATATAGCAGTGGAGCACCACATACATGGTGCGCCATTAATGTCCATATTAGCTATAGCCGTTTTTCTAGTAGTGAAAGTGTCTGTTGGGTTGACACGAATCGAGACTGTAATTTGTCACTCCGTGTGACGGAGAGGTATCTCTAGGCCCACTCGGTAGGACATCATCATAATGAGCTCAATGTGACCAAGGAGTTGATCACGGGATGATGTGTTACGAACGAGTAAAGAGACTTGCCGGTAACGAGATTGAACAAGGTATAGGGATACTGACGATCGAATCTCGGGCAAGTATCATACCGGTAGACAAAGGGAATTGAGTACGGGATTGATTGAATCCCCGACATCATGGTTCATCCAATGAGATCATCGTGGAATATGTGGGAGCCAACATGGGTATCCAGATCCTGTTGTTGGTTATTGGCCGGAGAGATATCTCGGTCATGTCTACATGCCTCCCGAACCCGTAGGGTCTACACACTTAAGGTTCGATGACGCTAGGGTTATAGGAAAAGTTTGTTCGTGGTTACCGAATGTTGTTCCGAGTCCCGGATGAGATCCCGGACATCACGAGGAGTTCCGGAATTGTCCGGGGATAAAGATTTATATATGGGAAGTCCTTATTCGGTCGCCGGAAGTGTTCGGGGGTTTATCGGTATTGTACCGGGACCACCGAAAGGGTTCCGGGGGTCTACCGGGAGGGTCCACCTGCCCCGGAGGGCCCTATGGGCTGAATATGGAGGGGAACTAGCCCCTAGGTGGGCTGGGCACCAAAACCCCCTAGGGCCCATGCGCCTAGGGTTGGGGGGAAACCCTAAAGGGGGCGCCCCCCTTGGTTTGGGGGGCAAGCCTAACCCCCTTGGCCGCCGCCCCCCCTCTAGATCCATCTGGAGGGGGCCGGCCCCCCTCTCCCTTGCCCCTATAGGGTAGGGGAGGTGGGAGGGCAGCCGCACCACATCCAAGGCTCAGCCCTCCCCCTCTCCAACACCTCCTCCTCCTTCCGCGGTGCTTGGCGAAGCCCTGCCAGAGTACCACGCTGCTCCAACACCACCACGCCGTCGTGCTGCTGCTGGAGTTGTCTTCCCCAACCTCTCCCTCTCTCCTTGCTGGATCAAGGCGTGGGAGACGTCACCGGGTTGCACGTGTGTTGAACGTGGAGGCGCCGTTGTTCGGCGCTTAGATCGAAATCAACTGCGATCTGAATCGCTACGAGTACGACTCCTTCATCCGCGTTCTTGTAACGCTTCCGCATCACGATCTTCAAGGGTATGAAGATGCACTCTCCTCTCCCTCGTTGCTAGTCTCTACATAGATTGATCTTGGTGATGCGTAGAAAATTTTAATTTCTGCACCGATCCCCAACAGTGGCATCATGAGCTAGGTCTATGCGTAGTTTCTATGCACGAGTAGAACACAAGTTGTTGTGGGCATCGATTTTGTCAATTTACTTGCCGTTACTAGTCTTATCTTGATTCGGCGGCATCGTGGGATGAAGCGGCCCAGACCGACCTTAGACGTACGCTTACGTGAGACAGGTTCCACCGACTGACATGCACTAGTTGCATAAGGTGGCTAGCGGGTGTCTGTCTCTCCCACTTTAGTCGGATCGGATTCGATGAAAAGGGTCCTTATGAAGGGTAAATAGAAATTGGCATATCACATTGTGGTTTTGGCGTAGGTAAGAAACGTTCTTGCTAGAAACCTATAGCAGCCACGTAAAAATTTGCAACAACAATTAGAGGACGTCTAACTTGTTCTTGCAGCATATGCCGTGTGATGTGATATGGCCAAAAGGATGTGATGAATGATATACGTGATGTATGAGATTGATCATGTTCTTGTAATAGGAATCACGACTTGCATGTCGATGAGTATGACAACCGGCAGGAGCCATAGGAGTTGTCTTAATTTATTGTATGACCTGCGTGTCAATGAAAACGCCATGTAATTACTTTACTTTATTGCTAACTGTTAGCTATAGTAGTAGAAGTAATAGTTGGTGGGACAACTTCATGAAGACACGATGATGGAGATCATGATGATGGAGATCATGGTGTCATGCCGGTGACGATGATGATCATGGCGCCCCGAAGATGGAGATCAAAAGGAGCAAAATTATATTGGCCATATCATGTCGCTATTTGATTGCATGTGATGTTTATCATGTTTTACATCTTATTTGCTTAGAACGACGGTAGCTTAAATAAGATGATCCCTCGTTAAAATTTCAAGAAAGTGTTCCCCCTAACTGTGCACCGTTGCGAAGGTTCGTTGTTTCGAAGCACCACGTGATGATCGGGTGTGATAGATTCTAACGTTCGAATACAACGGGTGTAAGCCAGATTTACACATGCAAAAACACTTAGGTTGACTTGACGAGCCTAGCATGTACACACATGGCCTCGGAACACAAGAGACCGAAAGGTCGAACATGAGTCGTATAGTAGATACGATCAACATGGAGATGTTCACCGTTGATGACTAGTCCGTCTCACATGATGATCGGACACGGCCTAGTCGATTCGGATCATATATCACTTAGATGACTAGAGGGATGTCTATCTGAGTGGGAGTTCATTAAATAATTTGATTAGATGAACTTAATTTTCATGAACTTAGTCTAAATATCTTTACAATATGTCTTGTAGATCAAATGGCCCACGCTAATGTTGCCCTCAACTTCAACGCATTCCTAGAGAAAACCAAGCTGAAAGACAATGGTAGCAACTATACGGACTGGGTCCGTAACTTGAGGATCAACCTCATAGCTGCCAAGAAAGCATATGTCCTTGATGCACCGCTAGGTGAAGCACCTGTTTTCCCAGCAACTCAAGACGTTATGAACGCATGGCAGTCGCGTAGTGATGATTACTCCCTGGTTCAGTGCGGCATGCTTTACAGCTTAGAACCGGGGCTCCAAAAGCGTTTTGAGCAACACAGAGCATATGAGATGTTCCAAGAGCTGAAAATGGTTTTCCAAGCTCATGCCCGGGTCGAGAGATATGAAGTCTCCGACAAGTTCTACAGTTGTAAGATGGAGGAGAATAGTTCTGTCAGCGAGCACATACTCAAAATGTCTCGGTTGCACAACCGCTTGTCTCAGCTGGGAGTTAATCTCCCAGATGACGCGGTCGTTGACAGAATCCTTCAGTCCCTTCCACCTAGCTACAAGAGCTTTGTGATGAATTTCAATATGCAGGGGATGGAGAAAACCATTCCTGAGGTATATTCAATGCTGAAATCAGCGGAGGTGGAGATAAAAAAGGAACATCAAGTGTTGATGGTCAATAAAACCACTAGTTTCAAGAAAGGCAAGGGTAAGAAGAACTTCAAGAAGGACGGCAAGGGAGTTGCCGCCCCCGGTAAGCCAGTTGCCGGGAAGAAGACAAAGAATGGACCGAGACTCAGTGCTTTTATTGCAAGGGAAATGGTCACTGGAAGCGGAACTGCCCCAAGTACTTAGCAGATAAGAAGGTGCTACCTCTTGACCACTGCGTTGGTTTTCCCTTGAAGAGGAAAGGGTGATGCAGTAAAGCAGCGTACGTATTTCCCTTAGTTTTTGAGAACCAAGGTATCAATCCAGTAGGAGGACACGCACAAGTTCCTCGCACCTACACAAACAAATAAAAACCTCGCAACCGATGCAATAAAGGGGTTGTCAATCCCTTCACGGTCACTTACGAAAGTGAGATCTGATAGATATGATAAGATAATTTTTTTGGTATTTTTATGATAAAGATGCAAAGTAAAATAAAAGGCAATAAAAATAACTAAGTGTTGGAAGATTAATATGATGGAAAATAGACCCGGGGGCCATAGGTTTCACTAGTGGCTTCTCTCGAGAGCATGAGTATTACGGTGGGTGAACAAACTACTGTTGAGCAATTGATAGAATTGAGCATAGTTATGAGAATATCTAGGTATGATCATGTATATAGGCATCACGTCCGTGATAAGTAGACCGACTCTGCCTGCATCTACTACTATTACTCCACACATCGACCGCTATCCAGCATGCATCTAGAGTATTAAGTTCATAAGAACAGAGTAATGGTTTAAGTAAGATGACATGATGTATAGGGATAAACTCATGCAATATGATATAAACCCCATCTTGTTATCCTCGATGGCAACAATACAATACGTGCCTTGCTGCCCCTACTGTCACTGGGAAAGGACACCGCAAGATTGAACCCAAAACTAAGCACTTCTCCCATTGCAAGAAAGATCAATCTAGTAGGCCAAACCAAACTAATAATTCGAAGAGACTTGCAAAGATAACCAATCATACATAAAAGAATCCAGAGGAGATTCAAATATTGTTCATAGATAAACTTGATCATAAACCCACAATTCATCGGTCTCAACAAACACACCACAAAAGAAGATTACATCGAATAGATCTCCACGAGAGAGGGGGAGAACATTGTATTGAGATCCAAAAAGAGAGAAGAAGCCATCTAGCTAATAACTATGGACCCGAAGGTCTGAGGTAAACTACTCACACATCATCGGAGAGGCTATGGTGTCGATGTAGAAGCCCTCCGTGATCAATGCCCCCTCTGGCAGGACGCCGGAAAAGGCCCCAAGATGGGATCTCACGGGTACAGAAGGTTGCGGCGGTGGAATTAGGTTTTCGTGGATGCTTCTGTTGGTTTGGGGGTACGTAGGTATATATAGGAGGAAGAAGTACGTCGGTGGAGCAACGTGGGCCCCACGAGGGTGGAGGGCGCGCCCAGGGGGGTAGGCGCGCCCCCCTACCTCGTGCCCTCCTGGTTGCTTTCTTGACGTAGGGTCCAAGTCCTCTGGATCACGTTTGTTCCGAAAATCACGTTCCCGAAGGTTTCATTCCGTTTGGACTCCGTTTGATATTCTTTTTCTGCAAAAAACACTGAAATAGGCAAAAAAAACAGCAATTCTGGGCTGGGCCTCCGGTTAATAGGTTAGTCCCAAAAATAATATAAAAGTGTATATTAAAGCCCATTATCATCCAAAACAGAATATAATATAGCATGAAGCCAACAAAAATTATAGATACGTTGGAGACGTATCAAGCATCCCCAAGCTTAATTCCTGCTCGTCCTCGAGTAGGTAAATGATAAAAACAGAATTTTTGATGCGGAATGCTACTTGGCATAATTTTCAATATAATTCTCTTAATTGTGGTATGAATATTCAGATCCGAAAGATTCAAGACAAAAGTTTAATATTGACATAAAAATAATAATACTTCAAGAATACTGACTAAGCAATCATGTCTTCTCAAAATAATATGGCCAAAGAAAATTATCCCTACAAAATCATATAGTCTGGATATGCTCTATCTTCACCACACAAAATATTTAAATCATGCACAACCCCGATGACAAGCCAAGCAATTGTTTCATACTTTTGGTGTTCTCAAACTTTTTCAATCTTCACGCAATACATGAGCGTGAGCCATGGAGATAGCACTATATGTGGAATAGAATGGTGGTTGTGGAGAAGACAAAAAGGGAGAAGATAGTCTCACATCAACTAGGCGTATCAACGGGCTATGAAGATGCCCATTAATAGATATCAATGTGAGTGAGTAGGGATTGCCATGCAACTGATGCACTAGAGCTATAAGTATATGAAAGCTCAACAAAACAAACTAAGTGGGTGTGCATCCAACTCGCTTGCTCACGAAGACCTAGGGCATTTTGAGGAAGCCCATCATTGGAATATACAAGCCAAGTTCTATAATGAAAAATTCCCACTAGTATATGAAAGTGATATCATAGGAGACTCCCTATCATAAGATCATGGTGCTACTTTGAAGCACAAGTGTGGTAAAAGGATAGTAACATTGTCCCTTCTCTCTTTTTCTCTCATTTTTTATTTGGGCCTTTTCTCTCTCTTTTTTTTGGCCTCTTTTTTTTCTTTTTTTCGTCCGGAGTCTCATCCCGACTTGTGGGGGAATCATAATCTCCATCGTCCTTTCCTCACTTGGGACAATGCTCTAAAAATGATGATCATCACACTTTTATTTACTTACAACTCAACAATTACAACTCAATACTTAGAACAAAATATGACTCTATGTGAATGCCTCCGGCGGTGTACCGGGGATATGCAATGAATCAAGAATGACATGTATGAAAGAATTATGAACGGTGGCTTTGCCACAAATACGATGTCAACTACATGATCATGCGAAGCAATATGACAATGATGGAGCGTGTCATAGTAAACGGAACGGTGGTAAGTTGCATGGCAATATATCTCGGAATGGCTGTGGAAATGCCATGATAGGTAGGTATGGTGGCTGTTTTGAGGAAGGTACATGGTGGGTGTATGATACCGGCGAAAAGTGCGCGGTATTAGAGAGGCTAGCAATGATGGAAGGAAGAGAGTGCGTATAATCCATGGACTCAACATTAGTCATAAAGAACTCATATATTTATTGCAAAAATCTACAAGTTATCAAAGCAAAGTATTACGCGTATGCTCCTAGGGGGATAGATTGGTAGGAAAAGACCATCTCTCATCCCCGACTGCCACTCATAAGGAGGACAATCAATAAATAAATCATGCTCCGACTTCATCACATAATGGTTCACCATACGTGCATGCTACGGGAATCACAAACTTTAACACAAGAATTCCTAAAATCCACAACTACTCAACTAGCATGACTCTAATATCACCATCTTTATATCTCAAAACAATTATCAAGCATCAAACTTCTCATAGTATTCAACACACTCATAAGATTTTTTTTTACTTATCTTGGATGCTTATTACTTTAGGACTACTTTCTCAATTTAAGCAAATTACCATGCTGTTTTGTAGGACTCTCAAAATAATATAAGTGAAGCATGAGAGAACAATAGTTTCTATAAAACAAATCCACCACCGTGCTCTAAAAGATATAAGTGAAGCACTAGAGCAAAAACTATATAGCTCAAAAGATATAAGTGAAGCACATAGAGTATTCTAATAAATTCCGAATCATGTGTGTCTCTCTCAAAAGGTGTCGGTGTACAAATGAAGGGGCACACCTTTGTACCCCTTTACCTGTGCACGGGCAGTCGGAGCCGCGCCCGCGGCCACACCAAGCAGAGCAGGGGAGGTGAACTAAGGTAAAACCGAAGACCGAGGCAGCCAAAGCAACGCCAAGACCAAGACCACAAAGAGCAGAGGGGCGGAGCAGTTTCCCCCGGCAAGACCCTTGCCGAGGGCAGCCTCAGCAGCCCGGCAAGACCCTTGCCGGGGCAGCACGCCCAAACACCAACAGAGCGAGCCACCCTTGAGCCCACGTCCCCAACACCATTAACCACGTTGGGCCAGGGCTCGGGAGGCACCTCTGTGGTGGCATGCAGATCTTTGTGAAGACAAGGAACACTCAAGATCAGATGAGGATTAGAAGACGATGACCCTCGGCAAGATCCTTGCCGAGGAAGGCCACCAGACCCCCGGCAAGATCCTTGCCGGGGACGGCAGCGCGCCATGGCAAGACCACCCGGCAAGGCTCTCACCGAGGACGCCAGCAGGGCCACTGCCAGGCCCGCACCAACCAAGTTTCCACCGCCGTTCGCATGCAGCTGCCAGCTCAACTAGCTGGGCAGGCACCTGCGTGGCAACATGCAGCTGAAGGAAATAGGCCCTAGAGGCAATAATAAAGTTATTATTTATTTCCTTATATCATGATAAATGTTTATTATTCATGCTAGAATTGTATTAACCGGAAACATAATACATGTGTGAATACATAGACAAACAGAGTGTCACTAGTATCCTCTACTTGAGTAGCTCGTTGATCAAAGATGGTTATGTTTCCTAGCCATAGACATGAGTTGTCATTTGATTAACGGGATCACATCATTAGGAGAATGATGTGATTGACTTGAACCATTCCGTTAGCTTAGCACTCGATCGTTTAGTATGTTGCTATTGCTTTCTTCATGACTTATACATGTTCCTATGACTATGAGATTATGCAACTCCCGTTTACCGGAGGAACACTTTGTGTGCTACCAAACGTCACAACGTAACTGGGTGATTATAAAGGTGCTCTGCAGGTGTCTCCGAAGGTACTTGTTGGGTTGGCATATTTCGAGATTAGGATTTGTCACTCCGATTGTCGGAGAGGTATCTCTGGGCCCTCTCGGTAATGCACATCACTTAAGCCTTGCAAGAATTGCAACTAATGAGTTTGTTGCGGGATGATGTATTATGGAACGAGTAAAGAGACTTGCCGGTAACGAGATTGAACTAGGTATTGAGATACCGACGATCGAATCTCGGGCAAGTAACATACCGATGACAAAGGGAACAACGTATGTTGTTATGCGGTCTGACCGATAAAGATCTTTGTAGAATATGTGGGAGCCAATATGAGCATCCAGGTTCCGCTATTGGTTATTGACCGGAGACGTGTCTCGGTCATGTATACATAGTTCTCGAACCCGTAGGGTCCGCACGCTTAAAGTTTCGATGACAGTTATATTATGAGTTTATATGTTTTGATGTACCGAAGGTTGTTCGGAGTCCCGGATGTGATCACGGACATGACAAGGAGTCTCGAAATGGTCGAGACATGAAGATTGATATATTGGAAGCCTATGTTTGGATATCGGAAGTGTTCCGGGTGAAATCGGAATTTTACCGGAGTACCGGGAGGTTACCGGAACCCCCCGGGGGCTTAATGGGCCATAGTGGGCCTTAGTGGAAGAGATGAGAGGCGGCCAGGGCAGGGCCGCGCGCCCCTCCCCCCTAGTCCGAATAGGACAAGGAGAGGGGGGCGGCGCCCCCCTTTCCTTCCTCTGTCCCTCCTCTTTCCCCCTCCACTCCTAGTCCAATAAGGAAAATGGAGGGAGTCCTAGGACTCCTCCTGGCGCGCCCCTTCTGGCCGGCCGCACCTCTCCCCCTTGCTCCTTTATATACGGGGGCAGGGGGCACCCTAGAGACACAACAATTGATCGTTTGATCTTTTAGCCGCGTGCGGTGCCCCCCTCCACCATAGTCCACCTCGACAATACTGTAGCGGTGCTTAGGCGAAGCCCTGCGTCGGTAGAACATCATCATCGTCACCACGCCGTCGTGCTGACGAAACTCTCCCTCAACACTCGGCTGGATAGGAGTTCGAGGGACGTCATCGAGCTGAACGTGTGCTGAACTCGGAGGTGCCGTACGTTCGGTACTTGATCGGTCGGATCGTGAAGACGTACGACTACATCAACCGCGTTGTGCTAACACTTCCGCTTTCTCTCTACGAGGGTACGTGGACAACACTCTTCCCTCTCGTTGCTATGCATCACCATGATCTTGCGTGTGCGTAGGAAAATTTTGAAATTACTACGTTCACTAACAGTGGCATCCGAGCCTGGTTTTATGCGTTGATGTTATATGCACGAGTAGAACACAAGTGAGTTGTGGGTGATATAAGTCATACTGCTTACCAGCATGTCATACTTTGGTTTGGCGGTATTGTTGGATGAAGCGGCCCGGACCGACATTACGCGTACGCTTACATGAGACTGGTTCTTCCGACGTGCTTTGCACAGAGGTGGCTGGCGGGTGTCAGTTTCTCCAACTTTAGTTGAACCGAGTGTGGCTACGCCTGGTCCTTGCGAAGGTTAAAACAACACCAACTTGACAAACTATCGTTGTGGTTTTGATGCGTAGGTGAGAACGGTTCTTGCTAAGCCCGTAGCAGCCACGTAAAACTTGCAACAACAAAGTAGAGGACATCTAACTTGTTTTTGCAGGGCATGTTGTGATGTGATATGGTAAAGACATGATGCTAAATTTTATTGTATGAGATGATCATGTTTTGTAACCGAGTTATCGGCAACTGGCAGGAGCCATATGGTTGTCGCTTTATTGTATGCAATGCAATCGCCCTGTAATGCTTTACTTTATCACTAAGCGGTAGCGATAGTCATAGAAGCATAAGATTGGCGAGACGACAATGATGCTACGATGGAGATCAAGGTGTCGCGCCGGTGATGATGGTGATCATGACGGTGCTTCAGAGATGGAGATCACAAGCACAAGATGATGATGGCCATATCATATCACTTATATTGATTGCATGTGATGTTTATCTTTTATGCATCTTATTCTTCTTAGATCGACGGTAGCATTATAAGATGATCTCTCACTAAATTATTAGGGTATAAGTGTTCTCCCTGAGTATGCACCGTTGCGAAAGTTCTTCGTGCTGAGACACCACATGATGATCAGGTGTGATAGGCTCTACGTTCAAATACAACGGGTGCAAAACAGTTGCACACGCGGAATACTCAGGTTAAACTTGACGAGCCTAGCATATAACAGATATGGCCTCAAAACACTGAGACCGAAAGGTCGAGCGTGAATCATATAGTAGATATGATCAACATAGTGATGTTCACCATTGAAACTACTCCATCTCACGTGATGATCGGACATGGTTTAGTTGATTTGGATCACGTGATCACTTAGAGGATTAGAGGGATGTCTATCTAAGTGGGAGTTCTTAAGTAATATGATTAATTGAACTTAAATTTATCATGAACTTAGTCTTGGTAGTATTAGCATATCTATGTTGTAGATCAATAGCTCGCGTTTTTCTCCCCTGTTTTATTTTGATATGTTCCTAGAGAAAACTAAGTTGAAAGATGTTAGTAGCAATGATGCGGACTTGGTCCGTGATCTGAGGATTAACCTCATTGCTGCACAGAAGTATTATGTCCTTGATGCACCGCTAGGTGACAGACCTATTGCAGGAGCATATGCAGACGTTATGAACGTTTGACAAAAGCTCGGTATGATGACTACTTGATAGTTTAGTGCACCATGCTTTACGGCTTAGAACCGGGACTTCAAAAATGTTTTGAAACGCCACGGAGCATATAAGATGTTCCAAGAGTTGAAATTGGCATTTCATACTCATGCCCGTGTCGAGAGGTATTTGACCTCTGACAGTACTTTGCCTACAAGATGGAGGAGAATTGCTCAGCTAGTGAGCATGTGCTCAGAATGTCTGAGTACTACAATCACTTGAATCAAGTGGGAGTTAATCTTCCAGATAAGATAGTGATTGACAGAGTTCTCTAGTCACTATCACCAAGTTACTAGAACTTCGTGATTAACTATAATATGCAAGGGATAACGGAAACGATTCCCAAGCTCTTCATGATGCTGAAATTGACGAAGGTAGAAATCAAGAAAAACATCAAGTGTTGATGGTTGACAAGACCACTAGTTTCAAGAAAAGGGCAAAGGGAAGAAGGGGAACTTCAAGAAGAACGGCAAGCGAGTTGCTGCTCAAGTGAAGAAACCCAAGTTTGGACCTAAGCTTGAGACTAAGTGCTTCTACTGCAAAGGGACTGGTCACTGGAAGCGGAACTGCCCCAAGTATTTGGCGGATAAGAAGGATGGCAAAGTGAACAAAGGTATATTCGATATACATGTTATTGATGTGTACTTTACTAGTGTTTATAGCAACCCCTCAGTATTTGATACTAGTTCAATTGCTAAGATTAGTAACTTGAAACGGGAGTTGCAGAATAAACAGAGACTAGTTAAGGGTGAAGTGACGATGTGTGTTGGAAGTGGTTCCAAGATTGATACGATCATCATCGCACACTCCCTATACTTTAGGGATTAATGTTGAACCTAAATAAGTGTTATTTGGTGTTTGCGTTGAGCATGAATATGATTTGATCATGTTTATTGCAATACGGTTATTCATTTAAGTTAGAGAACAATTGTTGTTCTGTTTACATGAATAAAACCTTCTATGGTCATACACACCAACGAAAATGGTTTGTTGGATCTCGATCGTAGTGATACACATATTCATAATATTGAAGCCAAAAGATGCAAAGTTAATAATGATAGTGCAATTTATTTGTGGCACTGCCGTTTAGGTCATATTGGTGTAAAGCGCAAGAAGAAACTCCATGCTGATGGGTTTTTGGAATCACTTGATGCTTGCGAACCATGCCTCATGGGCAAGATGACTAAGACTCCGTTCTCCGGAACAATGGAGCGAGCAACAGATTTGTTGGAAATCATACATACTGATGTATGTGGTCCAATGAATATTGAGGCTCGCGGTAGGTATCGTTATTTTTCATACCTTCACAGATGTTTTGAGAAGATATGGGTATATCTACTTGATGAAACATAAAGTCTGAAACATTTGAAAAGTTCATATAATTTCAGAGTGAAGTGGAAAATCATCGTAACAAGAAAATAAAGTTTCTACGATCTGATCATGGAGGAGAATATTTGAGTTACGAGTTTGGTCTTCATTTGAAACAATGCAGAATAGATTCGCAACTCACGCCATCTGGAACACCACAGCGTAATGGTGTGTCCGAACGTCATAACCGTACTTTATTGGATATAGTGCAATCTATGATGTTTCTTACTGATTTACCACTATAGTTTTGGGGTTATGCATTAGAGACAGCTGCATTCACGTTAAAAAGGGCACCATCTAAATCCGTTGAGACGACACCGTATGAACTGTGGGTTGGCAAGAAACCAAAGTTGTCGTTTCTTAAAGTTTGGGTTTGCGATGCTTATAAGAAAAGGTTTCATGCTGATAAGCTAAAACCCAAATCGGAGAAATGTGTCTTCATAGGATACCCAAAGGAGACAGTTGGGTACACCTTCTATCACAGATCCGAAGGCAAGATATTCGTTGCTAAGAATGGATCCTTTCTAGAGAAGGAGTTTCTCTCGAAAGAAGTGAGTGGGAGGAAAGTAGAACTTGATGAGGTAACTGTACCTGCTCCCTTATTGGAAAATAGTTCATCACAGAAATCTGTTCCTGTGACTACTACACCAACTAGTGAGGAAGCTAATGATGATGATCATGTAACTTCAGATCAAGTTACTACCGAACCTCGTAGGTCAACCAGAGTAAGATCCGCACCAGAGTGGTACAGTAATCCTGTTCTGGAGGTCATGTTACTTGACCATGACGAACCTACGAACTATGAGGAAGCGATGATGAGCCCAGATTCCGCAAAATGGCTTGAGGCCATGAAATCTGAGATGGGATCCATGTATGAGAACAAAGTATGGACTTTGATTGACTTCCCCGATGATTGGTGAGCCATTGAGATTAAATGGATCTTCAAGAGGAAGACGGACGCTGATAGTAGTGTTACTATCTACAAAGCTAGAATTGTCGCAAAAAGGTTTTCGACAAGTTCAAGGTGTTGACTACGATGAGAGTTTCTCACTCGTATCTATGCTTAAGTCTGTCAGAATCATGTTAGCAATTGCCGCATTTTATGAAATCTGGCAAATGGATAAACAAAACTGCATTCCTTAATGGATTTATTAAAGAAGAGTTGTATATGATGCAACCAGAAGGTTTTGTCAATCCTAAAGGTGCTAACAAAATGTGCAAGCTCCAGCGATCTATCTATGGACTGGTGCAAGCATCTCGGAGTTGGAATATACGCTTTGATGTGTTGATCAAAGCATATAGTTTTATACAGACTTGCGGTGAAGCCTGTATTTACAAGAAAGTGAGTGGGAGCACTACAACATTTCTGATAAGTATATGTGAATGACATATTGTTGATCGGAAATAATGTAGAATTATTCTGCAAAGCATGAAGGAGTGTTTGAAAGGAGTTTTTGAAGAAAGACTTCGGTGAAGCTGCTTACATATTCAGCATCAAGATCTATAGAGATAGATCAAGACGCTTGATAAGTTTTTTCAATGAGTACATACCTTGACAAGATTTTGAAGTAGTTCAAAATGGAACAGTCAAAGAAAGAGTTCTTGCCTGTGTTACAAGGTGTGAAATTGAGTAAGACTCAAAGCCCGACCACGGCAGAAGATAGAAAGAGAATGAAAGTCATTCCCTATGCCTCGGCCATAGGTTCTATAAAGTATGCCATGCTATGTACCAGATCTATTGTATACCCTACACTGATTTTGGCAAGGGAGTACAATAGTGATCTAGGAGTAGATCACTGGACAGCGGTCAAAATTATCCTTAGTAGAATAAGGATATGTTTCTCGATTATGGAGGTGACAAAAGGTTCGTCATAGAAGGGTTACGTCGATACAAGTTTTGGCACTGATCCAGATGACACTAAGTCTTCATCTGGATACATATTGAAAGTGGGAGCAATTAGCTAAAGTAGCTCCGTGCAGAGCATTGTAGACATAGAAATTTGCAAAATACATACGGATCTGAATATGGCAGACCCGTTGACTAAACTTCTCTCACAAGCAAAACATGATCACACCTTGGTACTCTTTGGGTGTTAATCACATAGCGATGTGAACTAGATTATTGACTCTAGTAAACCCTTTGGGTGTTGGTCACATGATGATGTGAACTATGGGTGTTAATCACATGGTGATGTGAACTATTGATGTTAAATCACATGGTGATGTGATCTAGATTATTGACTCTAGTGCAAGTGGGAGACTGAAGGAAATATGCCCTAGAGGCAATAATAAAGTTATTATTTATTTCCTTATATCATGATAAATGTTTATTATTCATGCTAGAATTGTATTAACCGGAAACATAATACATGTGTGAATACATAGACAAACAGAGTGTCACTAGTATGCCTCTACTTGACTTGCTCGT
Organism: Triticum aestivum; assembly: GCF_018294505.1. Classification (NCBI taxonomy): domain Eukaryota; kingdom Viridiplantae; phylum Streptophyta; class Magnoliopsida; order Poales; family Poaceae; genus Triticum; species Triticum aestivum. The sequence continues at coordinate 474,664,829 of NC_057805.1, read as the reverse complement.
TGATCAAAGATGGTTATGTTTCCTAGCCATAGACATGAGTTGTCATTTGATTAACGGGATCACATCATTAGGAGAATGATGTGATTGACTTGACCCATTCCGTTAGCTTAGCACTCGATCGTTTAGTATGTTGCTATTGCTTTCTTCATGGCTTATACATGTTCCTATGACTATGAGATTGTGCAACTCCCATTTACCGGAGGAACACTTTGTGTGATACCAAACGTCACAACGTAACTGGGTGATTATAAAGGTGCTCTACAGGTGTCTCCGAAGGTACTTGTTGGGTTGGCATATTCGAGATTTGGATTTGTCACTCCGATTGTCGGAGAGGTATCTCTGGGCCCTCTTGGTAATGCACATCACTTAAGCCTTGCAAGCATTGCAACTAATGAGTTTGTTGCGGGATGATGTATTACAGAATGAGTAAAGAGACTTGCCGGTAACGACATTGAACTAGGTATTGAGATACCGACGATCAAATCTCGGGCAAGTAACATACCGATGACAAAGGGAACAACGTATGTTGTTATGCGGTCTGACCGATAAAGATCTTCGTAGAATATGTGGGAGCCAATATGAGCATCCAGGTTCCGCTATTGGTTATTGACCGGAGACGTGTCTCGGTCATGTCTACATAGTTCTCGAACCCGTAGGGTCCGCACGCTTAAAGTTTCGATGACAGTTATATTATGAGTTTATATGTTTTGATGTACCGAAGGTTGTTCGGAGTCCCAGATGTGATCACAGACATGACGAGGAGTCTCGAAATGGTCGATACATGAAGATTGATATATTGGAAGACTATGTTTGGATATCGGAAGTGTTCCGGGTGAAATCGGAATTTTACCGGAGTACCGGGAGGTTACCGGAACCCCCCGGGGGCTTAATGGGCCATAGTGGGCCTTAGTGGAAGAGAGGAGAGGCGGCTAGGGCAGGGCCGCGCGCCCCTCCCCCTAGTCCGAATAGGACAAGGAGAGGGGGGCGTCCCCCCTTTCCTTCCTCTCTCCCTCCTCTTTCCCCCTCCACTCCTAGTCCAACAAGGAAAAGGGAGGGAGTCCTACTCCCGGTGGGAGTAGGACTCCTCCTGGCGCGCCCCTTCTGGCCGGCCACACCTCTCCCCATTGCTCCTTTATATACGGGGGCAGGGGGCACCCTAGAGACACAACAATTGATCGGTTGATCTTTTAGCCATGTGCGGTGCCCCCCTCCACCATAGTCCACCTCGATAATACTGTAGCGGTGCTTAGGCGAAGCCCTGCATCGGTAGAACATCATCATCGTAACCACGCCGTCGTGCTGACGAAACTCTCCCTCAACACTCGGCTGGATCGGAGTTCGAGGGACGTCATCGGGCTGATCGTGTGCTGAACTCGGAGGTGCCGTACGTTCGGTACTTGATCGGTCGGATCGTGAAGACGTACGACTACATCAACCGCGTTGTGCTAACGCTTCCGCTTTCGGTCTACGAGGGTACGTGGACAACACTCTTCCCTCTTGTTGCTATGCATCACCATGATCTTGCGTGTGCGTAGGAAAATTTTGAAATTACTATGTTCCCTAACAGCAGCTCCCGGGCCAACTCGTCAAGCACCTGCGTGGCGGCATGCAGATCTTCGTGGAGGCTCCACCACCACGCCACCTCAGCTGCCTGCCTGCCTACATGGCGCCGCATGCATCACTGGCCGGGGCGTGTGTCGAAGCGAGGAGGAGCGGCGATGGACGGGACGGGCCTCGCCCCCGTCCCCGATAAAGCTAGGGGACACCTCAGCGGCGCATTAAATGCGTCTTGTCCTGTAAAGCTCGCAATACTGTACGCCTTTCCACCTCCTGTATGCCACTGTGGCAGCCCCTTTCGACTATAAAAGGAGGCCCATGGCGTACTGGAGAAGGATTCGGCTCTTTCGAACCGCGCACTCACCATAGCTAGTTCGAGAGCTCAAGAACTCTCTGAAATACACCCACCAAAGCAGGACTAGGGTTTTACGCATCCTCGCGGCCCGAACCTGGGTAAACGATCCTCGTGCTGGTTACTAATCCTGCTCTTCTCGCAACCCTGCGCCCCGGCAACCGTAGTAGGGATTCTTCTGATCCCATAGGTGTCGTTCCACACTGATAAACGTTGTGTAGAGCAAGGATGATTGTGGCAAAGTAAAAAATAAAGACTCAAATAATACAAGACGCTCCAAGCAAAACACATATCATGTGGTGAATAAAAATATAGCTCCAAGTAAAGTTACCGATGAAAGTAGACGAAAGAGGGGATGCCTTCCGGGGCATCCCCAAGCTTTGACTTTTTGGTGTCCTTAGATTACCTTGGGGTGCCATGGGAATCCCCAAGCTTAGACTCTTGCCACTCCTTGATCCATAATCCATCAAATCTTTTACCCAAAACTTGAAAACTTCACAACACAAAACTTAGCAGAAAATCTCGTGAGCTCCGTTAACGAAAGAAAACAAAACATGACTTCAAGGTACTGTAATGAACTCATTCTTTATTTATATTTGTGTTAAACCTAATGTATTCCAACTTCTCTATGGTTTATAAACTATTTTACTAGCCATAGATTCATCAAAATAAGCAAACAACACACGAAAAACAGAATCTGTCAAAAACAGAACAGTCTGTAGTAATCTGTAACTAACGCAAACTTCTGGAACTCTAAAAATTCAGCCAACATAGGACGACCTATAAAATTTGTTTATTGATCAGCAGCAATTGGAATCAATATTTTATCACGTTCTGGTGATTTTTAACAATTGTTTTCGTGAACAGAAAGTTTCTGGAATTTTCAGCAAGATCAAATAACTATCATCCAAGAAGATCCTATAGGTTTAACTTGGCACAAACACTAATTAAAACATAAAAGAAAATCTAACCAGAGGCTAGATCAAAGATTTATTCCTAAACAGAAGTAAAAAGCAAAAAACTAAAAATAAAATTGGGTTACCTCCCAACAAGCGCTATCGTTTAACGCCCCTAGCTAGGCATGAAAGCATGGATAGATATAGGTATTGCCATCTTTGGTTTTAGGGAAGAAAAGGGCAAACTTGTTATCTACGGAATTAATCTTTCTATTTTGATAAAGCACGTGACTATTAATGGTAGAAGAAAGATTAAGCACGTTGCGGAAATTTGCATCTAAGCTAGCTTTTATCTCTTTGATAGATTCGTTTTGATAAGAGAGCAAAAGAGATGTGGATTCCACTTTTTCATTCATGGGGTGTCCAAATATAGTTTTCATCTTTTCATAGGTATCTATGGGGTCCCCTTCTAGAAAACCCTCTTCAAAAATAGAGTCTAAAACTTGTTTGAACGAAGCGGGCAACCCAACATAAAAGCTTTTTAGGTAAACCTCAATTTGATATTGGGGTACATAGCTAGCCCGGATCTTTAACAGCCTATCCCAATCATCTTTCAAAGATTCATCGAGTAAATAATGAAATTTTTTGGAATCATCTTCATCAAAATTACTAAAATTCTCATTGAGAACTCCGGCAGGTTTTTCCATAGTATCTTTATTTATGAGTTTAGATAGAATAGCAGGATTGTCTAAAGCGCTAAAACCCGGGAGGGAAACCCCACCCCTTTTTGATTCCGACATGGCGAAAGGAAGACGAGCGGAAAAGAGAGGGAGAATAAAACGGCAAGGGTGAAGTGGGGGAGAGGAAAACGGGAGGCAAATGGCAAATAATGTAATGCGGGAGATAAGAGTTTGTGATGGGTACTTGGTATCTTGACTTTTGCGTAGACTCCCCGACAACGGCGCCAGAAATCCTTCTTGCTACCTCTTGAGCACTGCGTTGGATTTCCCTTGAAGAGGAAAGAGTGATGCAGTAAAGCAACGTAAGTATTTCCCTCAGTTTTGGAGAACCAAGGTATCAATCCAGTCGGAGGCCACGCACAAGTCCCTCGCACCTACACAAACAAATAAAAACCTCGCAACCAACGCAATAAAGGGGTTGTCAATCCCTTCACGGTCACTTACGAAAGTGAGATCTGATAGATATGATAAGAGAATATTTTTGGTATTTTTATGATAAAGATGCAAAGTAAAATAAAAGGCAATAAAAATAACTAAGTGTGGGAAGATTAATATGATGGAAAATAGACCCCAGGGCCATAGGTTTCACTAGTGGCTTCTCTCGAGAGCATGAGTATTACGGTGGGTGAACAAATTACTTTTGAGCAATTGATAGAATTGAGCATAGTTATGAGAATATCTAGGTATGATCATGTATATAGGCATCACGTCCGTGATAAGTAGACCGACTCCTGCCTGCGTCTACTACTATTACTCCACACATCGACCGCTATCCAGCATGCATCTAGAGTATTAAGTTCATAAGAACAGAGTAATGGTTTAAGTAAGATGACATGATGTAGAGGGATAAACTCATGCAATATGATATAAACCCCATCTTGTTATCCTCGATGGCAACAATACAATACGTGCCTTGCTGCCCCTACTGTCATTGGGAAAGGACACTGCAAGATTGAACCCAAAGCTAAGCACTTCTCCCATTGCAAGAAAGATCAATCTAGTAAGCCAAACCAAACTGATAATTCGAAGAGACTTGCAAAGATAACCAATCATACATAAAAGAATTCAGAGGAGATTCAAATATTGTTCATAGATAAACTTGATCATAAACCCACAATTCATCGGTCTCAACAAACACACCGCAAAAGAAGGTTACATCGAATAGATCTCCACGAGAGAGGGGGAGAACATTGTATTGAGATCCAAAAAGAGAGAAGAAGCCATCTAGCTAATAACTATGGACCCGAAGGTCTGAGGTAAACTACTCACACATCATCGAAGAGGCTATGGTGTTGATGTAGAAGCCCTCCGTGATCAATGCCCCTCCGGCAGGACGCCGGAAAAGGCCCGAAGATGGGATCTCACGGGTACAGAAGGTTGCGGCGGTGGAATTAGGTTTGGGGGTACGTAGGTATATATAGGAGGAAGAAGTACGTCGGTGGAGCAACATGGGCCCCACGAGGGTGGAGGGCGCGCCCAGGGGGTAGGCGCGCCCCCCTACCTCGTGCCCTCCTGGTTGCTTTCTTGACGTAGGGTCCAAGTCCTCTGGATCACGTTTGTTCCGAAAATCACGTTCCCGAAGGTTTCATTCCGTTTGGACTCCGTTTGATATTCTTTTTCTACGAAACACTGAAATAGGCAAAAAAACAGCAATTCTGGGCTGGGCCTCCGGTTAATAGGTTAGTCCCAAAAATAATATAAAAGTGTATAATAAAGCCCATTATCATCCAAAACAAAATATAATATAGCATGAAGGAATCAAAAACTATAGATACGTTGGAGACGTATCAGAAGGCCAGCAATACCAAAGGTATATGTGATATACATGTTATTGATGTGTACCTTACCAGCAGTCGTAGTAGCTCCTGGGTATTTGATACCGGTGCGGTTGCTCATATTTGTAACTCAAAACAGGAGCTGCGGAATAAGCGGAGACTCGTGAAGGACGAGGTGACGATGCGCGTCGGGAATGGTTCCAAGGTCGATGTGATCGCCGTCGGCACGCTACCTCTACATTTACCTACGGGATTAGTTTTAAACCTCAATAATTGTTATTTAGTGCCAGCTTTGAGCATGAACATTGTATCTGGATCTCGTTTAATGCGAGATGGCTACTCATTTAAATCTGACAATAATGGTTGTTCTATTTATATGAGAGATATGTTTTATGGTCATGCCCCGCTGGTCAATGGTTTATTCTTATTGAATCTCGAACGTGATGTTACACATATTCATAGTGTGAATGCCAAAAGATGTAAGGTTGATAATGATAGTCCCACATACTTTTGGCACTGCCGCCTTGGTCACATTGGTGTCAAACGCATGAAGAAACTCCATGTAGATGGACTTTTGGAGTCTCTTGATTATGAATCATTTGACACGTGCGAACCATGCCTCATGGGCAAAATGACCAAGACTCCGTTCTCCCGAACAATGGAGCGAGCAACCAACTTATTGGAAATCATACATACTGATGTGTGCGGTCCAATGAGTGTTGAGGCTCGCGGTGGTTATCGTTATGTTCTCACCCTCACTGATGACTTAAGTAGATATGAGTATGTCTACTTAATGAAACACAAGTCTGAGACCTTTGAAAAGTTCAAGGAATTTCAGAGTGAGGTTGAGAATCAACGTGACAGGAAAATAAAGTTCTTACGATCAGATCGTGGAGGGGAATATTTGAGTCACGAATTTGGCACACACTTAAGGAACTGTGGAATTGTTTCACAACTCACGCCGCCTGGAACACCTCAGCGTAATGGTGTGTCCGAACGTTGTAATCGCACTCTATTGGATATGGTGCGATCTATGATGTCTCTTACCGATCTACCGCTATTGTTTTGGGGTTATGCTATAGAGACTGCCGCATTCACTTTAATTAGGGCTCCGTCGAAATCCATTGAGACGACACCGTATGAATTAAGGTTTGGGAAGAAACCTAAGCTGTCGTTTCTGAAAGTTTGGGGATGCGATGCTTATGTCAAGAAACTTCAACCTGAAAAGCTCGAACCCAAATGGGAAAAATGCATCTTCATAGGATACCCTAAGGAAACTATTGGGTATGCCTTCTACCTCAGATCCGAAGGCATGATCTTTGTTGCCAAGAATGGATCCTTTCTAGAAAAAGAGTTTCTCTCGAAAGAAGTAAGTGGGAGGAAAGTAGAACTTGATGAGGTATTGCCTCTTGAACCAGAGAGTAGCGCAACTCAGGAAGATGTTTCTGAGGTGCCTGTACTGACTAGAGAGAAAGTTAATGATGATGATCATGAACCTTCGGATCAAGTTGCTACTGAACTTCGTAGGTCCACAAGGACACGTTCCGCACCAGAGTGGTACGGCAACCCTGTCCTGGAAATCATGTTGTTAGACAATGGTGAACATTCGAACTATGAAGAAGCGATGGCGGGCCCGGATTCCGACAAATGGCTTGAAGCCATGAAATCCGAGATAGGATCCATGTGTGAAAACGAAGTATGGACTTTGACTGACTTGCCCGATGATCGGCGAGCCATAGAAAATAAATGGATCTTTAAGAAGAAGACAGACGCGGATGGTAATGTAACCATCTTTAAGGCTCGGCTTGTCGCTAAGGGTTATCGACAAGTTCAAGGAGTTGACTACGATGAGACCTTCTCACCCGTAGCGAAGCTGAAGTCCGTCCGAATCATGTTAGCAATTGCCGCATTCTATGATTATGAGATATGGCAAATGGACGTCAAAACGGCATTCCTTAATGGTTTCCTTAAGGAAGAATTGTATATGATGCAGCTGGATGGTTTTGTCGGTCCTAAGAATGCCGACAAGGTATGCAAGCTCCAGCGCTCAATCTATGGGCTGGTGCAAGCATCTCGGAGTTGGAACATTCGCTTTGATGAGATGATCAAAGCGTTTGGGTTTACACAGGCTTATGGAGAAGCTTGTGTTTACAAGAAAGTGAGTGGGAGCTCTGTAGCATTTCTCATATTATATGTGGATGACATACTATTGATGGGAAATAATATAGAATTCTTGGAAAGCATAAAGGCCTACTTGAATAAGTGTTTTTTAATGAAGGACCTTGGAGAAGCTGCTTACATATTAGGCATCAAGATCTATAGAGATAGATCGAGACGCCTCATTGGTCTTTCACAAAGCACATACCTTGACAAGATATTGAAGAAGTTCAATATGGATCAGTCCAAGAAGGGGTTCTTGCCTGTATTGCAAGGTGTGAGATTGAGCACGGCTCAATGCCCGACCACGGCAGAAGATAGAGAAAAGATGAGTGTCATCCCCTATGCCTCGGCCATAGGGTCTATTATGTATGCCATGCTGTGTACCAGACCTGATGTGAACCTTGCCGTAAGTTTGGTAGGAAGGTACCAAAGTAATCCCGGCATGGAACACTGGACAACGGTCAAGAATATCCTGAAGTACCTGAAAAGGACTAAGGATATGTTTCTTGTTTATGGAGGTGACGAAGAGCTCGTCATAAAGGGTTACGTCGGTGCTAGCTTCGACACAGATCTGGATGACTCCAAGTCACAAGCCGGATACGTGTATATTTTGAATGGTGGGGCAGTCAGCTGGTGCAGTTGCAAGCAAAGCGTCGTGGCGGGATCTACATGTGAAGCGGAGTACATGGCAGCCTCGGAGGCAGCACATGAAGCAATCTGGATGAAGGAGTTCATTACCGACCTAGGAGTTATTCCCAATGCATCGGGCCCGGTGACTCTCTTCTGTGACAACACTGGAGCTATTGCCCTGGCCAAGGAGCCCAGGTTTCACAAGAAGACCAGGCATATCAAGCGTCGCTTCAACTCCATTCGTGAAAATGTTCAAGATGGAGACATAGATATTTGTAAAGTGCATATGGACCTAAATGTCGTAGATCCATTGACTAAACCTCTTCCACGAGCAAAACATGATCAACACCAGAACTCTATGGGTGTTCGATTCGTCACAATGTAACTAGATTATTGACTCTAGTGCAAGTGGGAGACTGTTGGAAATATGCCCTAGAGGCAATAATAAAATGGTTATTATTATATTTCCTTGTTCATGATAATTGTCTATTGTTCATGCTATAATTGTGTTATCCGGAAATCGTAATACATGTGTGAATACATAGACCACAACATGTCCCTAGTGAGCCTCTAGTTGACTAGCTCGTTGATCAATAGATGGTTACTGTTTCCTGACCATGGACATTGGATGTCGTTGATAACGGGATCACATCATTAGGAGAATGATGTGATGGACAAGACACAATCCTAAGCATAGCACAAGATCGTGTAGTTCGTCTGCTAAAGCTTTTCTAATGTCAAGTATCATTTCCTTAGACCATGAGATTGTGAAACTCCCAGATACCGTAGGAATGCTTTGGGTGTGCCAAACGTCACAACGTAACTGGGTGGCTATAAAGGTGCACTACGGGTATCTCCGAAAGTGTCTGTTGGGTTGGCACGAATCGAGACTGGGATTTGTCACTCCGTGTGATGGAGAGGTATCTCTGGGCCCACTCGGTAGGACATCATCATAATGAGCTCAATGTGACCAAGGAGTTGATCACGGGATGATGTGTTACGAATGAGTAAAGAGACTTGCCAGTAACGAGAATGAACAAGGTATAGGGATACCGACGATCGAATCTCGGGCAAGTATCATACCGATAGACAAAGGGAATTGAGTACGGGATTGATTGAATCCCCGACATCATGGTTCATCCGATGAGATCATCGTGGAACATGTGGGAGCCAACATGGGTATCCAGATCCCGCTGTTGGTTATTGGCCGGAGAGATGTATCGGTCATGTCTACATGCCTCCCGAACCCGTAGGGTCTACACACTTAAGGTTCGATGACGCTAGGGTTATAGGGAAAGTTTGTTCGTGGTTACTGAATGTTGTCCGGAGTACCGGATGAGATCTCGGACGTCACGAGGAGTTCCGGAATTGACCGGGGATAAAGATTTATATATGGGAAGTCCTTATTCGGTCGCCGGAAGTGTTCGGGGGTTTATCGGTATTGTACCGGGACCACCGAAAGGGTTTCGGGGGTCCACCGGGAGGGTCCACCTGCCCCGGAGGGCCCTATGGGCTGAATATGGAGGGGAACCAGCCCCTAGGTGGGCTGGGCGCCAAAACCCCCTAGGGCCCATGCGCCTAGGGTTGGGGGGAAACCCTAAAGGGGGCGCCCCCTTGGCTTGGGGGGCAAGCCTTCCCCCCCTTGGCCGCCGCCCCCCTCTAGATCCATCTGGAGGGGGCCGGCCCCCTCTCCCTTGCCCATATAAATAGAGGGGAGGTGGGAGGGCAGCCGCACCACATCCAAGGTGCAGCCCTCCCCCTCTCCAACACCTCCTCCTCCTTCAGCGGTGCTTGGCGAAGCCCTGCCGGAGTACCACGCTGCTCCAACACCACCACGCCGTCGTGCTGCTACTGGAGTTGTCTTCCCCAACCTCTCCCTCTCTCCTTGCGGGATCAAGGCGTGGGAGACGTCACCGGGCTGCACGTGTGTTGAACGCGGAGGCGCCGTTGTTCGGCGCTTAGATCGAAATCAACCGCGATCTGAATCGCTACGAGTACGACTCCTTCATCCGCGTTCTTGTAACGCTTCCGCGTCGCGATCTTCAAGGGTATGAAGATGCACTCCCCTCTCTCTCATTGCTAGTCTCTACATAGATTGATCTTGGTGATGCGTAGAAAATTTTAATTTCTGCAACGATCCCAACAAGGGGCTGGTGCGCCCCTCTACATGGCTGGCCGGCCCTAGGGGTATGAAGGGGAGGGGTGGCCCCTCCTGCCTTTCCCTCCTCAGGAGAGAAGGGAATGGGGGGGGCTGAAAGGATCGATATAGTTGACTTGAGGGAGGGGTGAATAGGCAACTAACAATTTTTAGCTTTTGTTTACCAATTTAAACTTCGCATCAAAGTAGGTTGTCTAGATATGCAACTAGGTGAGCAACCTATATGATTTAACAACAACAAGCACACAAGCAAGCGAGGGATACAACTCAATATAAGCTTGCACAAGTAAAGGTAAGAGATAACCAAGAGTGGAGCCAGTGGAGATGAGGATGTGTTACCGAAGTTCCTTCCCTTTGAGAGGAAGTACGTCTCCGTTGGAGCGGTGTGGAGGCACAATGCTCCCCAAGAAGCCACTAGGGCCACCGTATTCTCCTCACGCCCTCACACAATGCAAGATGCCGTGATTCCACTATTGGTGCCCTTGGAGGCGGCGACCGAACCTTTACAAACAAGGTTGGGGCAATCTCCACAACTTAATTGGAGGCTCCCAACAACACCACGAAGCTTCACCACAATGGAATATGGCTCCACGGTGACCTCAACCGTCTAGGGTGCTCTAACACCCAAGAGTAACAAGATCTGCAAGGAATTAGTGAGGGGGATCAAATTTCTCTTGGTGGAAGTGTAGATCAGGGCCTTCTCAACCAATCCCTAGTGAATCAACAAGTTTGATTCGCTAGGAAGAGAGATCGGGCGAAAATGGAGCTTAGAGCAACAATGGAGCTTCGGGGTGGAAGAGGTAACCCTAGGAGGAAGAAGACCCCCCTTTATATAGGGGAGGAAAAATCCAACCGTTTTCTGCCCAGCCCGCAGTTAAGCGGTACTACCGCTCCTAGGAGCGGTACTACCGCTTAGGCGGTACTCCACCGCACAGCTCTAAGTCTACACAGAGTGTATCAATGGTAGTGCCGCTGGAGCGGTACTACCGCTGACCAGAGCGGTACTACCGCTAGGGTCTTAGACCTGGAGATGCAGCGGTAGTAGAGGGTGCCAGGGGCGGCAGTACCATGCCAAGCGGTACTACCGCCTTAGTACTGCTCTACTACCGCTAAAGGCGAAGTGGAAATAGAACCTTGCACACGAGACCACCCCGCAAGCGGTAGTGGAGACGGTAGTACGGGCTATAGTACCGCCTAAGCGGTACTACCGCTGTACTACCGTCCTACTACCGTGAAATAAAATCAGGCAACCGAAAGTTGCACACGTGGGGAGGCCCTAAGCGGTACTACCATGTAGCGGTACTACCGTGGGCGCAAGCGGTACTACCGCCTTAGTACCACTCTACTACCGCTAAAGGCGAAGTGGAAACAGAACCTTGCACACGAGACCACCCCGCAAGCGGTAGTGGAGACGGTAGTACGGGCTGTAGTACCGCCTAAGCGGTACTACCGCTGTACTACCGCCCTACTACCGTGAAATAAAACTAGGCAATCGAAAGTTGCACACGCGGGGAGGCCCTAAGCAGTACTACCACGGAAGTACCAGCGGTACTACCGTGGGCGCAGGCGGTACTACCGCTAGCAAGGTGCTGAAAATACCACAGAAAACAAAGGAAGGGCTCCAGAGATGTGAAGGAGGCAGTGGGTGCATATGGGGCTATGTACGTGTTGATTCCACCCATACCTTGCCGAAGCGGACCCCCTCTTAATAGTACGGCTTTCCTACGACTCAAATCCACTGAAAAGAAACATAGAAAAACCACCGTCTTCGAAAGGCTCCGAGGGGCGTCGAATCGTCTAGTGCCTGGCCATGACATATCTGAAATGCACAATGCACACGATTAGTCCGCAAATGCATTGTCATCAATCACCAAAACCACTTAGGGAGAAATATGCCCTTACAATCTCCCCCTTTTTGGTAGATTGATGACAATACGGGATTTGCTCAAAGAGATATATAACGAGCATACGCAAACCCAAGAATCTATAAAAGATAGACAGGCTCCCCCTAGATGTGTGCATTCCACTGATGTGCTTTGGACTGCACAGCACACATACTAGGATCAACACCCCCCCTATATTTTATAGATCGGGCAATCCTTGCAAAGAAATAAGGGACATATAAGCAAGTAAACTAATAAGATAAAAGATCATACATTCACGCACATAGGGACATAATAAGATTAACTAGGGTAGCATATGTCTTACACCATATGAAAGAGAGTCTCACAACAAACCAAAGCAAACGAAAGAAAAGAGTTCACAAGCAGAAACACAAAGGCAACAAGAACCAAGCTTGTGACTTGGCAACACCCTGCAGAAAGGCAAATCTCCGGTCCTAAACCTCTCCCCCTTTGGCATCGAGACACCAAAAAGGGAGAGAGTGACCTAACGCAACTCCAGGGTACTAGTCTCCTCCCATGGACTCGTCAGACTCCTCCTCAGAATCAGACCCATCAGCAGACATCTCCTCAGACGCATCGGACTCCTGATCCTGAGTTGGAGCAGAAGTAGCAACATTGGACTCATCCGAGTCCGTCCAGTGAGAGTACGAAGAGATCCACTTGTCCTCCGGAGTGATACGGTCCTCAGAGCCATCTTGAAATGGGATCTCAAGCTTCCCCATGATCGCCTTCCTCTCCTGATGAGCCTTCTTGGCATCCACATGTGCCAGATACATCTTGTGCTGAACATCGGTCTGAAGGCAAAAGAGCTTCTTCACCTTATGCTTGAGCTTGGCAGCCCAACCTGACTGACCAGAAGACTGCGCTGTGCCGGGAGTAGGACCACCATCATCACCTTGATCCTCTCCAGAAGCAGAAGATACAACCACTTCAGGACGAGTAGTAGAGGCCCAAAGCTCCTTCTGATGCAAGTTGAGAGTGTCATGAGGAGTCAAGGGACCATGCTCAAGTGGTATACCAGGGAAAGTGGAGTTCCAGGTAGACTGAATCAGCTTGAAGATGAAGGGAGCATAAATTGGGCAGTGATCTCCATAGGTAGCACTCTAGCTCCTTCCACATGATGTGAGAGACATCCAGGACGGCATCCGTGCCCTTCTCTGAGTGGCACAACAGGAGTCCACAAGATGGCCATGCACCATGTCCAAGTTGCTAATGCGAGGGAAAAGAAGAGTTTGCCGGAAGATGTGATGCATAATGTCAAAGAAAGGCTTAAGCTCCTTCTTGACTCCGTTCTCAGTCTTGGTGATAATCATGTGAGGTGTCAGCTCATCCTTGTGAGTAGGCCCCCCCTCGTGGTGAGGACGAAGGCCAAGAGGCTTCCTCAGCCCCTCGTCAGGATATCCAAGAAGAGCCATAAACTCAGCCCAAGTGGTGCGCAACTGCCTGCCATTGGTCATCCAGATCAGAGTGCGCTCTGAGTTGGTGCCATACCAGATGGTTGCAAAGAACTGAGCAACCAGCTCTGCATCAAATTCATAGTTGAAGGTCATGAGCGGAACGATGTTGAGTTGATCACAGAGGGCACGAGCTTCTCCAAAGTATGCCTGGTACTTCTCCATATGTTCCATGTTGATAGACTTGGTCTTGACAAACATATTCTTTCTTCCCTTGATCCGATCAAAGTACACGAGCGATTGGTCCTTATTCCAGAATGGTGAGCCAACCAGAGAAGGATCGTGAGGAACGGGGTAGGGGTTTTGCTCACGATATTTCCAATACTCATTCTGCTTTAACTCAACAGCCGTATTGAGCGGTTCCTTCTTCTTGCGAGCAGCGGTTGACTTGACATTGGACTTGCTCTTGTTCCTGGCAGACTAACGACGGGGAGGCGGAGGTGTGGGGGCAACCTCTTCTTCATCTTCAGAATACACAATTCTGGCATGATAGATGCGACCACGCTTGGAGGGGGATTCGCATTCTTGCGACGGACCTTGGAGCTACTACCACCTGAAGTGACACAAAAACGCAAGGGAAAACATGAATACATACTATGCATAAGCCAGGAGGAAACACAAGTGAGAAAGGAAGATTTAGGGAACATTCTGGAAGTTGGGGCCTCAGACGGTAGTACCGCGGAACTGGGGCGGTAGTACCGCTCGAGCGGTAGTACCACTTCAAAGGGGCGGTAGTACCGCTCTAGGTACAGGCAACCGGAATCCCCAGATCCGGTAGTACCGGAGGTCACAAATTCAAAAATGCTCCATAAAAACTTCAATCCTCCTATCTAGCTATCATTCAACGTCCTACTCAAGCCCCGATTTAGCCAAAAATTCGAGTAACCACCACGCATTGCCCTAAAAACCTAGATTCAAAGGAGAGAACCATAGGAGCAACAAACGAGGGCAATACTAGGGTCCATGGCGAGAGGAGGTGGTGGGGAACGATTCCACCGGTCGGAATCGTTGAAGACGGCACAGAAACGGCCAGCCGGAGCGGCGGCCGGGGCTGTTCTTCTACGCCTGAGAGACGAGGGGAGGAAGAGTGAATGGGTATGGGGGAGTTAGAACTCCCCCTGCCCGATACAAGGCCCTTCCGCGTCCTGCTAAGCGGTAGTACCGCTGGGTCAGCGGTAGTACTGCCCCGGTACTACATCCGGGCAGAAGGCCCAGTAGTACCGCTGGACGAAACGGTAGTACCGTCGGCAGGGAGACAGAACAGCCCGAATAGGGAACACATGGCTTATGTAGACTAGGGGTTGAAGCAAAGGGAAAGGCTTGGGATAGAGACTCAAAAACAGCACAAGGAAGAGATACTCCAAGTTCGAAAAAGACCAAGAAACCAAGAGCAACTTGGAGTAGCTCAAACACAAACCACAACCTCCTATCAAAGGAGGGAGGTGGCCGAGACCACCTATGTTTGAGTCAATTGGTATGGCACCACGAAGAATTATCCTTGGGCCCATGACCAAAACTCGTCTTTGAAGCACAAGTACCATAAAAATGGCTAATGTGAAAGAGTTGACCAATTTATGCATAATGGGGGGAGAGAGAGTTCATTGAGAGAACAACACTCCCCCTATGTCCATGCCTACACCTAAACAAGATATCAAGATGAGTATGGTGGGGTGTGCAAGGGTTCAAGCCACATTGCTCGAATCAATGATATTTAGCTCATGCCTTAACTCATGAAATCTTGCTTTATCCAAGGGCTTCGTGAAGATATCTGCAAGGTTATCATGAGTGTTGACATAGTTGAGCTCGATCTCCCCTCGCCTAATATGATCCCGGATGAAGTGATACCGAATCTCAATATGCTTCGTCTTGAAGTGTTGCACCGGGTTGAGAGAAATCTTGATGGCACTTTCATTGTCATACCAAAGAGGCACTTTGTCACAAATGACACCGTAATCCTTTAAAGTTTGCCTCATCCATAGAAGTTGTGCAGAACAACTACCGGCGGCCACATACTCCGCTTCGGTGGATGAGAGAGACACACAGCTTTGCTTCTTAGAAGACCAACTCACCAAAGAGCAACCAAGGAATTGGCACCCTCTGGAAGTTGACTTCCTATCCACTTTGTCTCCCGCCCAATCGGAGTCTGAATAGCCCACAAGGTTGAAGTTTGCTCCTCTTGGGTACCATAAGCCAAAGTTTGGGGTATGAGCCAAATATCGAAAGATTCGCTTGACCGCCACATAGTGGCTTTCCTTAGGTGCGGCTTGAAACCATGCACAAATTCCCACACTCAACATGATATCCGGTCTAGATGCACAAAGGTAAAGCAAGGAGCCAATCATGGAGCGATATACCTTTTGATCCACCGCTTTACCATTGGGATCTATGTCAAGTTGGCATTTCACGGGCATTGGAGTGGAAGCCGGCTTGACATCACTTAGATTGAATCTCTTGAGCATGTCTTGAGTGTATTTGGCTTGGTTGATGAAGGTTCCTTCTCTTGTTTGCTTGATTTCGAACCCGAGAAAGAACTTCAACTCTCCCATCATGGACATCTTGAACTTTGAGGTCTTGAGAGAGGCAAATTCCTCATTGAAAGCTTTGTTAGGGGAACCAAAGATAATATCATCAACATATAGTTGGCATACAAACAACTCCCCTTTGACCTTCTTAGTAAAAAGAGTGGGGTCGATTTTCCCAATTTCAAACCCACGATCTTGCAACAACTCGGTGAGGTGCTCATACCATGCACGTGGGGCTTGTTTAAGGCCATATAGCGCCTTATCGAGTTGGTACACATGATCGGGGAAATAGGGATCCTCGAACCCCGGGGGTTGTTTGACATACACCAACTCATTAATAGGACCATTAAGAAAAGCACTCTTCACATCCATTTGTTGCAACTTAAAGTTATGATGAGAAGCATAAGCAATCAACAAATGAATGGATTCAAGGCGAGCAACGGGAGCAAAGGTTTCATCGTAGTCGATACCCTCGACTTGGGAGTAGCCTTGTGCTACCAACCAGGCCTTGTTGCGAATGATAATCCCATGAGCATCTTGCTTGTCTTGAATACCCATTTGGTTCCAATGACATTATGGTTCCCCGTCGGCCTTGGCACCAATCTCCACACCTTGTTGTGCTCTAAGTTGTTGAGTTCTTCATGCATGGCGTTAAGCCAATCCGGATCCTCGAGCGCCTCATAGACCTTTTGGGGTTCAACACAAGAAACAAACGCGTGATGTTCACAATAGTTTGCTAATTGTCTATGAGTTCTTACCCCCTTTCGAATGCTCCCGAGCACATTCGTCATGAGATGACCCTTGGTAGTGAGCTTAGATGCAATCTTGGCGGCACGACGCTCCAATTCCTCCTCAGAAGTGAGTTGAGGAGTGGAAACTTGATCATCTTGAGCGTCGTCTTGAGCTTGCTCTTGATCTTGAACTTGCTCGGGGGGTGAGAACTTGACCCTGGGCATCACTTGGTGGTTCATCACCATCTTGGGGTTGATCTTGCCCTTGGTCTTGTTCATTTGGTTGAGGGCCTTCACTTTGTTCTTCGGAAGCGTGTGGGTCTTGGGTTGGTGATGGTTCCACTTGACTGGAACATTGTCCTTCTCCTTCGGCCACAAGGGGTTCCTCAATGGGTAGGATATGACCAACACCCATTCTTCTTATGGCTTGGGGAGGAATTTCATCACCTACATCACAAGTACCACTTTGCTCCACTTGGGAGCCGTTATTCTCATCAAACTCCATGTTACACGTCTCCTCAATAAGTCCCGTGGACTTATTGAGGACACGGTAAGCATGAAGTTTGTAGCATAACCAACAAATATGCCCTCATGAGCTCTAGCCTAAAATTTAGACAAACGAACACCTTTCTTGAGAATGAAACAATTACACCCGAACACCCGGAAGTACTTGAGGTTGGGCTTGTTACCGGTGAGTATTTCATAGGGAGTCTTGTTCAAGCCTTTGCGGAGATAGAGCCGATTGGATGCATGACACGCGGTGTTGATGGCTTCGGCCCAAAAGTTGTATGGAGACTTGAACTCCGCCATCATGGTCCTTGCCGCATCCATCAACGTCCGGTTCTTCCTCTCCGCTACACCATTTTGTTGAGGGGTGTATGGTGCGGAATATTGATGCTTGATCCCCTCATCACTAAGAAACTCATCCAATGTGTAGTTCTTGAACTCGGAGCCGTTGTCACTTCTTATCGTCAAGATCTTTGCATTGTGTTGGCGTTGAGCTTCATTTGCAAAGTCGATGACGGTTTGTTGGGTCTCACTCTTCCTCTTGAAGAAATATACCCAAGTGTATCTTGAATAATCGTCCACAATCACCAAGCAATACTTTCTACCCCCAAGACTATCAAAAGATGGAGGCCCAAAGAGATCCAAGTTAAGGAGCTCCAAAGGCCTCTTTGAGTAAATGATAGTCATGGGAGGGTGAGCCTTCTCATGTAGCTTTCCTTCAATACAAGCACTGCAAGCACGATCTTTGGCAAAACTAACATTTGTTAGTCCACGGACATGGCCCCCCTTGAGAAGACTTTACAAAGATCTCATATTGACATGGGCTAAACAGCGGTGCCAAAGCCATCCAACGTCAACTTTAGCCATTAGGCATGTCGCGGTCTTAGTGGGTCGCTTCGAGAAGTTAATCACATAGAGATCATTCTCGACATGCCCAACAAAGGCTACTTTAAGAGTCTTGCTCCACAAGAGGTCCATGGTATCAATATCAAAGAAGGTGGCAAAGCCCATGAGTGCAAGTTGACTAACGGAAAGTAAATTCTATGCAAGGGACTCAACAAGCATGACTTTCTCAATCGTGAGATCATGAGAAATGACAACCTTGCCAAGACCCAATACCTTAGACGACGAGGCATCACCCCACTCGATATTGGTGGGCATAGGTGGAATCTTGTGCACGTCCACCACCAAGTCCTTGCTTCCGGTCATATGATTTGTGGCTCCACTATCGAGCAACCATGATCCCCCACCGGAAGCAAACACCTACAATATATCAATGCTTGGTTTTAGGTACCCATTTTGTAATGGGTCCTTTGGTGTTAGTAACAAGGGTCTTAGGAACCCAAATAGACCATTCAATGTACTCATAAGGAGAACCAACAAATTTAGCATAAACATGCCCATCACTAGCACGGCATAACACATAAGAAGGGTTAAAGTCGCCGGATTTGTTGGAAGGGGTGGTATTGCCCTTCTTGACACCACCACCCTTCACATTGTTCTTCTTCTCCTTAGAAGCACCCTCTCCCTCCTTCACAAAAGTTTGCTTGAGAGGAGGAGGTCTTTTGGCCTTGTCATTCTTCTTCTTGTTCTTGGACTTGGGTGCGAACCCAGTTCCCTCCTTGGCCACAACTTCCTTTTGATTGCTCAAAAGGTCGTTGAGGTTCTTCTCACCTTGTATGCAAGACACAAGGCCTTTCTCAAGTTGCTCCTTCAACTTTGCATTCTCCTCCACAAGATGCACATGCTCACAACATGGGTTAGTAGCATTTGCATTATCAATTAAGACCATGTAGGAAAGGTGGCTTTCTCCTTGGTTAGCTTCACTTGGAGTTGATCATGAGACTCCTAAAGGTTAGCATGAGTACCCTTCAAGGCCTTGTGAGCCTTGTCAAGTATATCAAACTCCTCCTTGATCTAGCAAGATCAACTTCAAGTTTGGCCTTCTCGGAATTGAGCACACGAGATACAACAAGAGCATGATCAAGATCTTTCTTTAATTTAGCATGATCATCGTTGTGTGACTCCTCAAGAGCCAAACGATGACCATGCTCTTCCTCAAGCTCGTTAGAGATCCGATATCTCATCGGCATAGTCACGACTATGCCCTTCCATCTTAGAGATGGTTTCTTCGTGAGCCTCGATCATGTCATTGGCTTCACCAAGTTGTTCCAAAAGAGCAACAAAGTGCTTCTTGGATTTACCCTTGAGCTTACTCATCAAAGACTCAAATTCATTTTCTTCCTCATTAGACCCCTCACTTTCATCAATGCAATCCGTCAAGGAAGGATTAGTAATGATGGTAGTTTTGATATTGGGGGTTACCTTGTTGGTGGCTTTAGCCATGAGGCACTTGGGGGTGATGTTCTCATTGGGTGAGTCGAAGAGGGACACCCGTGGAGTTGTCGCAATGGCAACGGAGGCCATGGCAACCGACTCACCGTCTTCATCATCATCCTCCTCATTGTACTCTTCTTGTGCCACCAACCCCTTGGGAGGAGTCTTCTTGGTGAAGTTGTTCTTGTTGGGGAAGAACTTGGCCTTGTCTTTTCGGATGTGCTTTCCACCATTGTCTTCCCTCTTCTCATATGGGCACTCCGCAACAAAATGGCTCACATTGCCACAATTATAGCAAGTCCTCACATGTTGCTTGCCCTTCGCGCCACTTGAGTTGTTCTTGTTGAAGTTGGGCCTTGTGCTCTTCTTGCTCCAAAATTGCCTTGAAGCGAGAGCCATGTGCTCATGATAAGCATATTTTGTATCTTCGGGGTTGCTCTCTGCTTCTTCCTCTTCATCCTCTTCTTCCACACTAGCCTTGGCCTTCAATGCAAGGTTGGGCTTCTTTGCTCTTTGAGAATGCAACACCGCATTGTCGGCGGTCTTGTCCAAGATCCTCATCGCCACAAACTCATCCAACACTTCACTTGAGGACAAGGTGTGGAAGTCCGGCCTTTGACGGATGACGGAGGACATGGCCTTGTGGTAAGGCATCATGGCCTTGAGGAACTTGCGCTTGATCCAATTGTCATTCGTATCCTTGCTCCCATGATCTCGGAGTGAGACCGCGAGAGTGGTTAATCTCCGGTAAAGCTCACGAGGTTCTTCATATTCATTCATTGCAAACTCATCGGCTTCATCTTGCACCACTTCATAGTTGGAGCATTGAATGCTTGTGCTTCCCTTGTAAAGAGAAACAACATGGTGCCATGCTTCCTTGGCCACGGTGAAAGGTCGGAGATGTGCAATATCTTCGGATGGAATCGCGTCTTGGATGATGAAGAGAGCATTCTCATTGAATTGATGATCCGCTGCTTCTCTAGGGGTGAAGTTGCTTGGGTCATGCGGATAGAAACCTTGCTCAATGATTCTCCAAAGATTAGTATTAACATGATTTAAATGACGTTTAAAGCGATAGACCCAAGAGTCAAAATCCTCATTTTTCACAATCTTAGGAGGAGAACCCGCATGATTTAAATGAGTGGAGGGAACCGGTCCTCCATAAGTAAGAGGTGGTTCAACATGGGAAAAGATGCCATTTCCACTTTTACCACTAGATAAAGGAACCTTATCACTAGTAGCTTTCCCCTTGTCGGAGTTAGCATCCGTCACCTTGTTAGTGGGATCGACCACTTCCAATGGTGCGGTGGACAATTTAAGACCATCAAGAAAGTTCTTAAGCATGCCTTTGACCTCGGCCATCATGGAGGTTTTCAATGTGTCCAAAGCCACACTGAACTCCTCACGTGAGACCGAGGTTCCCCCATCGGCCGTTGATGAGGACGCAATCACACCGGGGTGCTCCTCCTCACCGTCTACGGTGTCAACCATACTCTTCGGGCGGCAAAGTCCTTAATAAAGAGATGAGGCTCTGATACCAATTGAAAGGATCCATATAGTTGACTAGAGGGGGGGTGAATAGGCACTAACAATTTTTAGCTTTTGTTTACCAATTTAAACTTCGCATCAAAGTAGGTTGTCTAGATATGCAACTAGGTGAGCAACCTATATGATGCAACAATAACAAGCACACAAGCAAGCTAGGGATACAACTCAATATAAGCTTGCACAAGTAAAGGTAAGAGATAACCAAGAGTGGAGTCGGTGGAGACGAGGATGTGTTACCGAAGTTCCTTCCCTTTGAGAGAAAGTACGTCTCCGTTGGAGCGGTGTGGAGGCACAATGCTCCCCAAGAAGCCACTAGGGCCACCGTATTCTCCTCACGCCCTCACACAATGCGAGATGCCATGATTCCACTATTGGTGCCCTTGGAGGCGGCGACCGAACCTTTAGAAACAAGGTTGGGGCAATCTCCACAACTTAATTGGAGGCTCCACTACAAAAAAATACACTTCCATGATGATACGTGTTTGTCACAGTAGGTCGCATTTTTTGTCATGCATGTACATCCATGACGATTTTATGATAGAATCAAGATAGTCATACCTGTGTTGTCGTAGAAGTGTTCCATGACATTACTAAAATTATCATCACGGAAGTGTCCACTTCCATGACGATAAATTGTGTGTCACAAAAGTGCTTTCGTCAAGGGTGACCGACACGTGGCATCCACCGTAACGGAACGCCGTTAAGCTATCGGGTCCGGTTTTGGATCCGATAACCCGCTAACGCCCCGACCAATGGGGATTTTCCACATGTAAAATCATCATTGGCAGGAGGAAACACGTGTAGGCTCACCGTTGGGACAGATGTCATCCACTCATTGGACTGAAGGCGCCTATGATACGTCGACA
Source organism: Triticum aestivum (assembly GCF_018294505.1). NCBI lineage: Eukaryota > Viridiplantae > Streptophyta > Magnoliopsida > Poales > Poaceae > Triticum > Triticum aestivum. Next base: position 474,642,692 of record NC_057805.1, on the reverse strand, counting down.
CGTGGCACGGCTGAACAGAGGCCCATTCCTGTGAAAAGGCCGGCCCATTTGACTTGGTCAAAAGGTGGCGGGCCGGCCCACGGAAAGCCTATTAACGGCCTGTTCGCATATAGCCCATTTACAGCCCGCTAACCCTGGGCCCGTTACGACCTATCTGAATTAGGCCCAGTAGCGTCATCTGGGCTGTTCAATATGATTCCAGCCCATTTTAAGTTCCGGCCCATGTATGGCCCATGACGTCTTTTGGACCATATGAGGCCCTTTGTAACTCTTGGCCCATTAACGGCCCGTGGTGAAACTGGCCCGTAATGAACAGTGTATCACTTTATACCCATTAATGGCCCATTAATCCATTGGGCCGTTTGCAGCCCATGTTATCTTTCGGCCTTCTCAGGGCCCATTTTTTCTTGGGCTCATTTCCAGCATTCGGTTACTTACGGCCCGTTACTGCCATTTTCTGCTTGTGGGCCAAATTCAGCCCGTGGTTACAGTCGGCCCGTTTATGGCCCATTAATACGTTGGGCCGTTTCCATAGCGTCATCAAATACGGCCTATTAACGATGGCCCGTTATGGTCGGCCCATGAACGGACGACTCCAACTCTAGCCCGTTTACGGCCATAATGCGGTCTGTTTTTGGCCCATGTTTGGCCAATCGATCATACGGCCCGTATAAGGCCCATTGATGATACGGCCCGTAGAAGGCCCATTGTTTCTACGGCCCGTAGAAGGCCCATTGTTTCTACGGACCGTAGAAGGCCCATTGTCACTACAGTAAATATGTAGCCCATGGTTATTGTGGCCTAGTTTTAAAAAATAGGTTATTGCGGCCACTAGCAAACCGCGGAAAAAGAACTGCACTGACTACAAGCAAACAAATAAACAAGACAACAAGGAAATAAATAAGCAGCAAACTTACGCTAGGCTAGCACGACTATTACACATATTACATCCACTGGGCATCAAAGTTCGCCACCAGTGCAAATAAATGCGCCGACAACAGAATATACAAAACTGTGAGCACTTCAGAAGGCACTAGGCCTGGCTAGGTCGGGCCCCCAAACAGCCGAACAAGCTGATTAGACCTCAGTTGTGTCAACGATAGATGCATCACCCGTAGCTGTATGGCATGATGGTGCGCAAGGCAGTCCTCTGACATCTTCATTACATCTTTGACTTCAAGTCGGAGCTGAGCTGAAGCAAGCCTTTCCGCTTTAAGTTGAGACTGAAGAAGTCGAACTGATTGAGGCAGTGACTGCACAGAGGTTGTCTCACACCTGCTGGTGAGTAGCTTCAACTCACTGTCTTCATCAAGACAGGACCTTGGGGTCATCTCGCTGTCCTCAAGATGGTTTGGCTCACTATCTTCCCTAAAGTTCTGCCTGGCATAAGAGATACGACTCTGAAAGAGAAACAAGGAGACACGTAACAGGTTTCACAATTATATAAGCAAATAAATGGATCTGTTCTGCATAAGGAACATGTTTTTACAACTACAATTTGAAACTGGTAGTTGTTGCAAACATCCAATCAGATGTAAACAGCAAAGCAAACAACAGTGGAGGAAATGATGCCTATCCAAATCTATACTAGAACAAAGTTTGAAGGCTTGAGAAAGATGAACTTACATTACATGTTAACACGGGCTGGACAAAGCCCTTCTCCATTTTGATGGAAGGATAATTCAATAAATTCCCCAAAGAAAATTCTTTATAAGCGTTGCCATTATTCTACATTTTGCAAAGAGTAAATATAGATCAAATAATATTGGAAGAAACAGAGGATAATGAAGCTCAGGTGCAGACTGATGATACATAATCAAATAGCAATTAATTAAGTACAGCGTTACAAGGCAAAAGGGAGAGAGGTACTGACAAGAGCAATGCAGAGCCCAGTATTGTTGTGAGATCGTATGATCCTTTGAGCAAGGAGATTCATCTGAAATTAGTTTTCATACAAGAGAGAAGGTAAGGCACATGCAGAAATTTAGGAGTTCAAATTTTGAATTGATATCATACAAGAGAAGGTAAGGAGATTCATCTGAAATTAGTTTTCATACAAGAGAGAAGGTAAGGCACATGCAGAAATTAAGGTACCTGACGCTGGGCTCCCAACAGTTCTAATAGGGGTTTGGCCACTGGAGTAGGGGTAAAGTGTGGTACAGTTGGGCCTGTGTTTTCTGTGGCTGCTGATCTATCCGATTTAACAGGTATCACTACCTTTTCCAAATACCTAGTTTGTACTCCTTGAGGACCTGCACTCACCCTCTTCCTTTTGGACATCTATTACGAAAGAACAATATTTGACTGGAAAAACATAGTATGACAACACATGGAATAGGTGCAAAAAATGGATAGGTATGGCATATACTCATATATGATGCTTAAACTAAGCAGATGGTGTAACAAAGTAGAAGTAATGCAAGAGGTCAGATGCAAAATATGTGCGACCAATACAACCTTGCCAAGTTAGAGCAAGCACCTTGATGGGTGAATAAGATAGGCCATCCTCCACCATGCCAATTTTGTTAGCTAGTGGATTGTTCCGCAATATTCCTCTCGTGCGCCCATTCTCATATTCATTTTGATAATGTTCAATATCTGACATGCATGAAAACATAAAAACAAGTGAGATTATCTTTGTAACGCAGAAGTGTGCTATCTCTGCAATTCTCTTAAGAGATGCCATGCATGCTGTAATTTGGTGTGTGCATTAATATAATGTGGCCTACTACTCAAAATATGAGAGCTCCAGAAGTGATGACACTTCGCAGATGACAGCTTCAACATATAGTAAAGAAGAACAACTCGACCTGACCTGACAGATTCAAAATATACTAAGGGAGAACAACTCGACCTGACCAGTCGACCGCAAGAGAAGAGGATCATCTTAAAGAAGAGCAGAAGAGCATGCAGATTGAAGATATTACAAGTCTTTCAATACAATGTCGGTTGGCCACCCATGATGAACCAGAACGCACAGAGGAATACTATTCTTTCTGGTCTCTCCATATGTGGCTCACATGCATTTCGAAACTAAAGTAGGAACATTTAGCTGACCAATTAAACATCTCTCAGTTTTACTAATATCAGCATAATATCATATATGAATTTGTACAACTAAGCTTGTTTAGCTCGATGGGTGGAGCAGTGCTATTACGACACGAACCACGTAGGCTGATCGTGGTCATCATAAAATGGGGAAACCATAAGCATGATGAGTACAGTGTTGACCGTGGCAGTGGGATGGCAGATCTGAAGCTGCAAACCACTCAAAGGGTAGTTAGCAACCGATGTTTGCTTTGAAATAACAACTAAGATTTGGTATGGACAAGAAAATACAGTCAACAAGTGACAAAGAAATGCAATTCTGCTGTCTCTCTATATGTCGCGACATGCATTTGGAAACTCAAGTGGGACCTTTAGCTAACCAATTAAATGTGTCTGTTAACTAATATCAGTATCATATCACAATCATATTTGAACAACTAAGCTTTCGAATTTTGAGTGTTGTGTTGTTTAGCTTGAAGGGTGGAGTAATGCTAGTACGACAGAAAGCACCTACGCAGATCATAGTAGAGTAGATAAAAGGGGAAAACCCTAAGCATCAAGAGAAAAATCAGGAAAGTGGAACTAGCTGGACCAGTGGGTGGCGCACATGCTTTTCGAAACGAATATAGGAACATTAGGCGACCAATTAAACATTCTCTATTTTAGTGATATGAGGATCATATCAGATTCGTATTTCAACACGTAAGCTTTGGGTTGAGGTCTTGAGGAGCAATGCTAGCACGACACGAAGCACCTACGATGATGGTAGTGAATATAAAGGGGGGAAACCATAAGCTTTACGAGTATAGTGCCCATGCCATGGCAGATCTGAAGGTGCAAACCGGACAAAGCTACTTCGCAACCAATGTTTGCTTTCAACTAGCCACTATGATTTGGTACGGACACGAAAAGTATAGTAAACAAATTACGATCTATTTTTTGGGTGAGATCAATAACTTAAGCAAATATGGAAGAGTACCACCTCTCTTGCGACGCCGTGTAGGCCTCTGCTGATACGTTGAGGGTGCTGCGGGTGCGATGGCTGTCGGCGGCGGGGAAGAAGACTTTAGACGGCAGACGGCCGGGTCGGGGGATAAATCATGTTGCCGTGGACGAGGCGGTCGTAGGAGCGGCAACGACAAGGTGGACGACGGCGCCGATGAAGCGAGAGGACGCGATGAAAGGATCCTGGTCCAGCGCCGTCGATGAGAGACATCCATCTCTTGCAGTGGACGACGGGGTAGGGGTAGCGGCTCCGGCAAGGTGGAGGATGGGGTGGCGGACGGAGGAGGCTGGCCATAGTGGGGAGGTTGTCATGGCGCCGACGGTGTATGAATGGGGAAATGGAGGGGAGGGGGGTCTCAAACTTTGGGACACGCTTCTCTGAAATGTGGGAAAGTTACGAACTTATCCCCCATTTAAAATTTTGGACATCGCGTCGGTTGGGGATAGGACGGTAATCTCGCATCTCCCAAATATTTGCCGGTAACTATTTCGGGGGAGGAGAGGGTGTTTTGCCGCCCACGGTAGGCGCCTACGGTGTATGAACAGGGCTGACAGGTAGGGCGGTTGTGTCACGTCTGAGGGAAGTTACACATCTGCCCCTATTTAAAATATTAGCCTACATCGATTTCGGACGAGGAGAGTTTGTTTTGCCGCCCACCGTGTATGAATGGGGAAATGGAGGGAGAGACACATGTCTTTCGGACGAGCTTGAATCAAATGTGTTTTGCCGCCCACGTTTGGCGCCCACCATGTCTGAATGGGCTCAGAGGCCGTCGTGTCACGTCTGATTGAAGTTACTAGTCTACCCCTATCGACAGCAGTGTAAATCCGGTCGATAAGGATGTAAGTGTCAGGGGTAGACAGTAATTTCCATCTCGCAAACACTTGCTTCGGGCAGCCCACAAATTATAGTGGGTGTTTAGCCGCTTCGTTCAAAACTTGGGAGAATTAGCATTCACGTTTGCCCTGGGCCCTGGCAAACTAAATTCAAATCCAATTTGTATTCGATTACAAATATCCACAGATAATTCTATGTTTTGTTATTTATTTCTTCAAAACCACAACAAAGATTTATTCCACCTTTATATATGATTATGATTTAGAAATGCCGTGATCTTCGAATTCAGTAGGTTGGATACACTTTGAGTCAAACAGTTATTTCATCCAATACAATATGCTCACACGAAAAACAGTTCACCTTATGTCAATCATACAAGTACTGAGGATTACCTCGCCTAAAAAATTCGGATCATTACAACACATGGACAACATAGGGGGTCTTACAACATAATCCATTCAGAGACATGACACAACATGCAAGTACAATAATCTAATGACAATTTCAACTGGTATCTAAAGAAGAACCGGGATTACCCTGGGCTTCAGATAGCAGAAACAGCAGGACCTCCTCCGTCTTCAAATGCAACATTCTTACTTCCTCCAATTCTTGGGTTGCTTGCATAATGCGTGCCGCTAATTCCATAATTTCCAGCCTCAAGATAAAGATTACCTCATTCATGGCAGCCACACCATCTCTTTCTGCCTCTAGTAGAGCCTCAAGAACTATAATATCTGTGCTCAGACTGCTCTCCGGCGGTGTTGCCTCTGAACTGCTACCATCTGGTAACATGGATGGCGCACTGCTTCCACAAATAGATTCTGGGGTTGTACATTGTGTCCTAGTGTGAACGGCATCCTGAAAGGTTTCCGCTGGACATAAGTAAGAGATAGTTATCGCATGATCCAGGCAGTAAGCTTACATGGTAAACGACATACGAATTATTGCCGAGCATGGCAAGCTATATTTAAATGGTTCGAAGCAGCATCAGCCGAAAAGAAATTAAAATGGTAAGATGAAAGTTGAAAGGGAGTGTACCACCGCTATATTTAAGTTGCCAAGGCATCTAAGCAGTTGAAATAATCTGAGAAAGCACTTAACAGTGTGGCCTCATATAAACTACGAAGACAGTCTTGTGATGAAGTTCAGAGGAAAAGTTAAGGACTCAAATGAACTAGGCATGCATTTCTTTACGATAGTACAGCAGGCACTGCTGACATATTGGCCAACTCAGGTATAGCGTAACAACAAACAAGCATTCGAATCAAGCAATACAGCAAAGCAGACAACTGAACTATTTGTAATTCTGTAGGATTACAGGTTGAGGGCACAAGCCAAGAAAGCAGCCCACTCGCATTACATTTCACATGTACTAAAACACACTGGCTTACCATATGTTGCTGTGAAGCCTCGCTGCTGTTGCAATGTTCTTTGAAGATATCGTCAGCATCCCGTGGTTGCAAATCTAGTTGTTGTAGTTTATTCTGCACCCTCTATTTAGGTAAAATTAATTTTAATCGCATGCACTGGTCCGAATTGATCATCAATGGTTCATCTAAACTAATGAAAGAAGGGTGTGTGCATACACGACAATATATCTGCTTCCCTCTATTTTTATGCTTGTTCGAGGTGCCAGCCCCAAAAGAACAAATATTTTGCTTGATGGGGTTGGCAGCTCCATAATTAATAGAAGCATCAAATTAGTCATGCAACTTGGGAAGATCAAGAACACACAAACAAGTAATGAACAGAGGCTCGGAGCAGTGATGTAATAGCTAGCATCAGAAAATGTAGGGTAAAACAAACAAAAAGCAGCGGAACCACATGCTAGTTTGCTGATGTGTAATTAAGCATAGAGAACATTAAGCAGTCTGATGGAACCAACAGGTGGCATCAGAACAACACCATTATCATAAATATAGCATTCAAGAAGTAAAATAGTAGGCAGTGATATCTAGGAAGTACAGTAATACTTAGGACAAAACTAAAGCATATTAACTATATGTGCACTGGTATGTAATTTAGCACATGTAACATGTTCACTGCCAGAAGTATGGCCCTACAGGTGCAAGCAGAATAACGCGTCTCATGAAAAATTGAATGATGCCCTGAAGAAATTCAAAGGTGCGGTGCTTATGCTAAGAAAGTGAACGTAGGCGCCGGCCGTTGGATAATAGTACCTGATTCTCGGCGGCGTATGGGTATCGTTGTCATACTTGATAGCTAAGGATCGTCGATGGTGCTCGTGTTGCGGTTGAGTTTGGGCCGGCTGTCGCCGTCGCTGAAGCGGCTCCGGTGCTACGGTTGCGGCGCCTGTCGACATACAAGAAAGCTCATCTGTGGTAAGTGAACAGTTGCACGATAAAGAGAAAAACCGAAGGAGTACAAATCGAAATAACCTGATGAGGCTGCGGCGTCGGTAAAGCAGGGCCGGTGGAGTTGAATATGGCGTCCGTGGAGCGGGTCCGGTGCAGTGGACGAAGGCTTCGGCGGGCGTGTTGTACAGTGATTTCGGTGAGGCGGATCTGTTGCGGCGGACGAGGGCTTGTATGAAGGGCCAGCGAAGGGGCGGACGAGGGAGTCAGTGAAGGGCCTACACTGTGGTGGACGAGGGCGCCGGTTAAGCAGATCCGGTGCGGTGGACCATGATGGCGGTCAAGGAGATCTGGAGCGGTGGACAAGCCAGTCGCTGAAGCGGCTCCGGTGAAGTGGTGAGTTGGCAGTTGGGGGTTCCAAGGTGCGGAAGGTAGATCCGTCGGGGTGTGAGGTCCACCGCTGCGGCGGAGGACTAGATTCGGCGGCTTGCCGTGGTTGGGGGGGTCGGGGAGGGGAAGGGGAGGGGCTCTGGGGAAGAATGTTGGGGGCAAAGAGGGGAAAACAATGGAGTTACCAAAGCAGCCCTTTTCCGTTCATGTGGCAGGGGTAAAACAGGAATATCGCAGGGCTAAACTTTCGGGCGCGAGATATTTCGATGTGAGCGGGAAGTTTGAAAGCTTTTGGCGCCTGAAATTATATTCTGCTCTTGTACGGCCGACTATGATATCATGGCCGAGAATTTGTTTGTTTTGCACGCAAAAAAAGTGCAAGTTTTGAAAATCAATGTCTCCAACTCGAAACTTAGATTGTCCATTCAATTCAAATATGGATCATTGAGCTACTACAAGCAAATACCATCATACGGTCCAATTCAAATGAAATTCCAAATGTGTTTATCCTAAATATGATGACAAAAGCAAAAATGTGTATGTGTATGAATAAAGTGGATGATTATAAAGTTTGAACATGCCCGTATGTGTATATCTCTAGGTTTGATATATGAATTTGAAATCACGAAATCCCGGCTTAAAAAATGTACCTCCGTTTAAATGAATTACAAAAGCTAATGATGGAGTCGAATTCCAAAATTCCAATCTTAGGTTTGTAATTCTGGTACATCAAGGTATATCACGCATGTTCAAAAGTATCGTTATCTCATAGTCCAAACTGTGAAACAAATTGATCAACCATGAGTGCACACACTATTGACCATGTATATCTCAATTACGCTAAAGTCCCTCAAATATAGACACCTCACTCTTTATCTGAAGCCAACCCCCCCCTCGTCGCCCCCCCCACACACAGAGAAGTCGTTCTCTCCCCCAAACACCAACACACGAGCACATTAACACCCCTCTCTCTTCTAAAGTCCGGACCCCAATATAGGTCTCTATCACTTTGTCTCTTGGGCATGCACACATCTCTTCCCCCACTCTCTAGCTAGGTCTCCCGGCATCTCTCTTTCCCAAGCACACGCACTATGTAGAGTGTATCTTTCCCATACACACAAAAGTCGCCCCCAAACGTCTATCTCCCTAGTTATGTGGTTCTCGCACACTCACCTCACACACCACCCCCACTGCAAACAAGCACACTTTGTCTCCTTGTGCACCACTCTCCTCTTTCTATCTCTCCCACATGCGGACCCGCCCCAGCTCCTTCCCTGTATACATATATGTCGTGACTCTTTCCATAGCTCCCTAATGTATCATCGTTCTCGATCTCGCACATTGTTCTCTACACCATCTATTCTAGATCTCTCATGAAGTCCCTATCACACACACGATGACTCGCTTCCCTTGCGTCTCCGTACATAGGCCAATTTCAAACAACATCAACATTGTCTCCCTATCTATACGCCACTTCTGCACACAAACGCCCCTCTCTCCCCCTCTCTTCCTCTCTCTCTCTCTCTCTCTCTCTCTCTCTCCGTCGCTAGCTCTCTCTCTCTCTCTCTCGCTCTCACACCCCTCTCCCACACACACTCGATGTCTCTTCCAAATAGTCTGCTCCCCCCGCCCGCACCCATGCTATCCCGCTACTACACATGTCACACCATTCCCCCTTCCCTTATACTAGGTTTACATCATTAGTGGTCTCTCTACTCCACATACACACACTCCCTCTCACACACAAACGCGCGCACAAACACACACAGACACGCACAAACACCCATTAATCTGGATCCTCATCTCTCCCCATGTCCGCATGTGTATCTCACACACTCACTCTCTAATTATGTATATGTGTCTCCACGTTACACAACACAAAGCCCCATGTACATGTCTCTCTCTATCCTCCACACACATAGACACAAAGAATCTGTTATCATTGCCTCAGTCTCTAGACATATCACACACGCACACTGTCTCTCTCTCTCTCGCAAACACGCTCAACAAGGGTTTCCCCGTGAATAACTTACTGTCTATTCATCAACAGTCGTGGCAGTACGGCGAACACGAGACGTGAAAAAGAATAAATCTACATGTGCTTAGACCACCTAGTATGACTACTAGGACTAGAGCAAGCCAAAAAGCGCGCCGCCGTCACCCCCTCCTTATCGGCGACGGGAAAACCTTTGTTTTACACAGTCGAGAAGTCATTGTGCTAAGGCCCCACATGCTGAGGCGTTGAATAGAATGTAGATGCTAGTTTACGGAAACAAGTATCGATAATACGTTTGTATCTCCATACTTATATTTCTTCTCTTATAAAAACCGAGTTGGTGATGATGGTACGCGTGCCATCTTGCAATATAGACCGTCTGATCTATATCTGACGGATGGAAATTAAACTAAAAGATACCCGCACCCCTCTCCACATTTGCAGACAAGGCCTTCCCTCGTTCATCCTTATCTCCAACAACCTCATTGTTGAGCAATTAAGAAAGGAAGCCTCTGGAACAAACTGGCCTGGTGGCCGCTGCCGGCGTCGTCAATCCCCATGCCTCCGCTCAGTCCGACCACCAATCACCACCACGCCCCACTCCTCTTCACCTTATCTCCTATTTCTCGAGATATCATTAGTTTTTACACATGGGATTACTCCCGCATGGGTCAATCACAACAAGTGTTTTATAAAAAAATGCATCTTGATGTTCCGTGCAATGCACGGATCTTGCTAGTACTCCTACAGAAGACTAAGTTGGTGATGATGGTGTGTCTGCCATCCGTCGTTTGTGACCATTAGATCTACATCTAACGACTGTGAGGTAAGTTGTTGCCTTTTCTCACCAACATCCCACTTGTCTACCAATTTGCAGAAAAACCCATAATTAGTATCTTAAAACCAACCACATCCCTCCCTGACCTCACCAAAACAGCCCAAGGAATATATTCTAATTGAAACATAATATATCTCTAGTGATATATGTATATCAAAATTAGAGTGTTTTGTATCAAGTTTGTGAATAAGTATTATTCTAATTATGATTCGTTGCAACGCACATGAACATTGCTAGTATTTCCAACCATGCAATTTTTTTCCTAGTATTCCATAGTTTCGAGTTTTCCATCAAGATATTAGTCACTCATGGTTGATATTTACTTTCAATCATGTACACATATGCACTATGTAACTAGCCTTGCTTATTGGGTTCCAAAGCTTAACTTTCACTCCTACTTACAATATGTAGATTATTTAACAAAAAACTACCACTTTCAACTAGCCCTAGGAAGAATCTATTGTACAAAAAATAGCAAAAACATACCCAAAATTTCTTAATCCACGCCAAAAACTACTACGTAGTACTCCCTCCGTCCCACAATGTAAGACATTTTTGCAAGCTAGTTTAGCTCGCAAAAACATCTTATATTATGGGAGAGAGGGAGTACCGATTAGGTTAGTTTAAACCCATTTATGATAGGGTTGGCCCACACGTCCGTGCTGACGAGGCAGCTTAAACCAACACATTTTGTTTGACCGTTGACACGAGGGACCCACATCTGACCTTCTATCCTGTTATTCCCCCTTAAATCATTATTTTTCCGAACATTACTTCAAACAGTACTGATGCGTGTTCATCGGTGGCGCCGGTGATGAGCGAGGTGGCCTCCGCAGGGGTTGGCAGGCTGGCCCGAGCATGACTCACGAGCGAGCAAGCCGCCGCGCTGGCCTTCGCTCAAGCCAAATGGCTGGCCTTAGCGCGGCGCGCGCGAGCAAGCCGCCGCGCCGCCATGCCAATCTAGCTAGCAAACCTTGCAGACAAGCAGCTGGACGGATCTATCTTGGCTAGCTAGTGGCTGCGAGTGCCGGACGAAGCTGGCATCCGGGCTGCCGCAAGATGGGCTCCGCACCGCCGACGGTTTTGACCTCGCCTTCTGCCGGCGGCGGTAGCTGCGTCCCATGGCCGAGGATGACTAGGTGGACGGGCCGGAGGTAGGAGGTCACTCGGGGATTTTTGTGCTGACTGACATGTAGGTCCCACAAGTCATAACACCCGGTCGAATAGAAGGGGTTGACTTAATGGGCGACATGGGCCCTGTTTGGATACTCTAAGTCATAGGTTAGAGTTAGATTCTAACCCTGAACTAACTCTAACCAAAGTGGTGTTTGGATGGCAGGGTTAGATTGACAACAAATGTATCCAAACAGGGCCATGGGTTGAAACGTGCCTATAACGACACTTTGTAGAGTAGTCGTTTCTTGGTAGGGCTGGTTGGTAAGAGCATGTACAATGGTTGATAAGGTAGTCTTATCTTAAGTCTGCCACGTATGCAAGTGGTAGTAGTTTCTTGGCATTATTAGTGGTTTCTTGCAATATTAGGGGTTTATTGTAAGGAACAATGTACTACTAGCGACAAAAGGCGATTCTAGGTTGCGTTGTACTCCAACGAGTACTACTAGTGGTCGTGGGAGTGTATACCTCGTTTTGTGGGTTCGATCCCGGCCGAACGCACGGTGGCTCTTTTTTTAATAGTAACTTTGCTGCGAGCCAATATTTTACATGGGTAGTTTGAGTTTTGAAGTCAAACGGACGTGCGGAACCACAATCTGGGTGCACTGGATAGCCTAGCCATGTGAACGGGTTTTCCTTCCCAGCATCTCGTGGCTCGCGTGCTCGCCCTAGCCGCACCTCGCTTGCAGCTTCCTCATCAGCTAGTAGCATATTTAAACTAGCGCCTCCCAATTAAGCCCGAGGAGCCGGAAAAGCCTGGCGGGGCATTGGGAACTGTGCAATATGGCTCTGTACGTAAAGTGCTCTACTACTACTCTGTAGCTTGTGGCGTTGCACGCATGGACTTCACTCCATTATCGGATCTACTATAAAAGAAATTCCTCTTGACGTGTTTTTTTAAACGGAGGCAAAAGCTTTGCTTCATCTCATTCATAAAGAAGGAACTACTAACAAAGTTCGACGAGATCCATTACACCTCCACAAATGGAAGCGAAAAGCCTAGTCTCGCTGTATCAAATAACTCAAATGTTCTGCCCCCGCAGTAACCATCTCTGATAAACAGGCTGCTAGTGTGTGCGTGAGAGGAGCGGCTGAGTAGGCCAGCTACATGAGAGGAGCAGCTGAATAGAGCACCGAGAGTACCCACTAGGCCACTACACAGGTGTACTTTCCCTGCATTGATAGTACAACGATGGTTCTAGAGAATAGTAGTACCCTCCACTTCCAACTATAGCTCCTTGGCCCTGAGATTCAAGAGTTCAAAACTGGTGCACTATACTAGAAGTACAGTACATCGCACTACTAGTTGAGAAAGTAGTACTAGTACTGCTACAGTACGAGTATGTACTGCTCCGTCACATAATGTAAGACGTTTTTTGACACTAGTTGGCATGTACAAAAAATAGCAAAAACATACCCAAAATTTCTTAATCCACGCCAAAAACTACTAGCTGGTGCCAAAAATTTCTTACTAGTGCTATTATTTACAGTATAATGCAATCCCATAACGTCCCATAATGCTAGTGCTAGTAGTAAATAATAGCCTCACCCCTTCGCTAAGGAACGATCTACATTTGGAAGGGACGAGGCCCTGCGGTTACTACACTCTTATCTCCTCCCCGCCAGTTCCCCTGCCCCCGAAGAGAAGGCAGTTCGTCGCTGCTCCCATGGATTCGCCAGGCGGTTCTCCTCCTCGTCGGGGCTGGGAGACCTTGGACGACGATCCTCTGGGAGAAATCGCTCCGACGTCCTCACCGCCGCAAGACTCGGTGCTTCCTGCACCAACTTTTTCAAGACGGTGCTTAAAAAGGCTTGGGAAAAGGCCATGCTTGTTGGTCTTCCATGTGTCCTCGAGGAGAAGGTTCTTCTATGGGATAATCCTTCAAATAGTCCACCGCTCCCAGGCCATGGTTGCACGTTGACTCCGCTAGAGTTGCCGACGTTGAGAGGTAGTCGGATTTTGTCCGATGAGCAGGTCAGTAATGGAGTCTGATCATGTAGTACTTAGTTATTCCATTTCCATCCCGTAATTTCTCCGCTGCCCACCATCTTATATATAGGTCTGGGTCGGTGCCAACGAAGATTGGCTTGCATACCTCCAGCCGGATACCACCATCATTTTGCACAACATCCACAGCAGTGCGGCCGTTCCGGTAGACCCCTTCTCCACCATTGGGATCGGCCTTCCGGACTAGCTGGGCTTGAATACGTATGATGATGCCTACATGAGATTGAAGACGATACAATTGCGGACCCGCCAACAAAGCGACGCGGCTATGACGATTACTATCTCATCGCGGTGTTCGACATAAGGATTGCCATCAATGCAAGAGGCAGTAACGGTAGAGGCTGGCGCATATTGGCGGCGGCAGATTTGTACCCCTACACGTTCGAAGATGCCGTGCGCCATCTAGGCCGCATCTTCGCGGTGACAAGCCATGGGACTTGTTTCATCTGGTTGCCATCCTACGGTACGGGAGATTACAAACGGAATGCACAAACCATCATTTGCATCCCTAACGGTACTCCATTATTTTGCAGGGACCAGTCATCCCGCGATCAAAATAAGATCGCTGATCCTGGATGTGCATTTGCATCTGCGATTCGGTCTAATCTGGAACCTTATAGCTGACTTTGGCATATTGGGATCAACTATCTTAGCAGTCGTTACCCAAGGTACCACTGATATGCAACATGGTCACACAATCTACCACGATCGGACCGTCACCATCTACCCAGGTATTCCATTTTTTAACCGTCTCGCCTTCTCTTTCATTGTTGTACTAGTACGTTTCGATTTTTTTGTTATACTAGTAGTAGTACTTTTTACCTTGGAGGACGCGTATAGCTAGCTAGGCCCTTGAAGACTTGAACCCACTAGCTGCCACCATTTTTGTTTTTCCATGTCTTACTATCTCATCCATGTAGCCAAGAGTGGCTATATATAATAAGCCGGTTATTTTACTTCCTCTATACCGGAGTAGTACTATTTGCTGCACAGTATTACTGACCGCCATATTTGAGCACAACATTATTATGCATGGACCTTGACTCTGTACGTCACCATGTGTCCAGATCTGAGATGCCACGTGTACCATATGAACGGCGCCGAGTTCGACCCCCGTGATGCTACGTGGGTGCCGAGGAACACTCTTGGAGAGTACTTTCTTTTCATTGGGGACAGCTACCCCATTGTGAAGCGGCTGCCACCTTCCGTGCACGACACGGAAGGCCTGCCGTTCATGAAGCATGGTTGTGTCTTCAGTGCGCACCGCCGGATGAACGACATGCTGGGACACGCTATCCCTGATTTATGCCGCTTCAGCTTGGATGAGTCTCCATCGTGTGGAACCGGACTAGAAAGCTGCGACAATGATTCCCATTGCCCACCGCTATGGATCGTGCCATCCATGAAGAACACCTGGGACTAGAACCTGGAGGAGGACATGTAGCCCTGCTACCTCTTGAGCATTGCGTTGGTTTTCCCTTGAAGAGGAAAGGGTGATGCAGCAAAGTAGCGTAAGTATTTCCCTTAGTTTTTGAGAACCAAGGTATCAATCCAGTAGGAGGCCACGCACGAGTCCCTCGCACCTACACAAACAAATAAATCCTCCCAACCAACGTGATAAGGGGTTGTCAATCCCTTCACGGTCACTTACGAGAGTGAGATCTGATAGATATGATA
Organism: Triticum aestivum; assembly: GCF_018294505.1. NCBI lineage: Eukaryota > Viridiplantae > Streptophyta > Magnoliopsida > Poales > Poaceae > Triticum > Triticum aestivum. The sequence goes on along the minus strand of NC_057805.1, from coordinate 474,627,404 downwards.
AGATAATATATTTTTTGGTATTTTTATGATAAAGATGCAAAGTAAAATAGAAGCAAAATAAAAGGTAACGGAAATAGCTTGTTTGATGGAAGATTAATATGATGGAAAATAGACCCAGGGGCCATAGGTTTCACTAGTGGCTTCTCTCAAGAGCATAAGTATTTATGATGGGTGAACAAATTACTGTTGAGCAATTGACAGAATTGAGCATAGTTATGAGACTATCTAGGTATGATCATGTATATAGGCATCACGTCCGAGACAAGTAGACCGACTCCTGCCTGCATCTACTACTATTACTCCACACATCGACCGCTATCCAGCATGCATCTAGAGTATTAAGTTCATAAGAACAGAGTAACGCTTTAAGCAAGATGACATGATGTAGAGGGATAAATTCATGCAATATGGTATAAACCCCATCTTGTTATCCTCGATGGCAACAATACAATATGTGCCTTGCTGCCCCTACTGTCACTGGGAAAGGACACCACAAGATTGAACCCAAAGCTAAGCACTTCCCCCATTGCAAGAAAGATCAATCTAGTAGGCCAAACCAAACTGATAATTCAAAGAGACTTGCAAAGATAACCAATCATACATAAAATAATTCAGAGAAGATTCAAATATTGTTCATAGATAAACTTGATCATAAACCCACAATTCACCGGTCTCAACAAACACACCGCAAAAGAAGATTACATCGAATAGATCTCCACGAGAGAGGGGAGAACATTGTATTGAGATCCAAAAAGAGAGAAGAAGCCATATAGCTAATAACTATGGACCCGAAGGTCTGAGGTAAACTACTCACACTTCATCGGAGAGGCTATGGTGTTGATGTAGAAGCCCTCCGTGATCGATGCCCCCTCCGGCGGAGCTCCGGAACAGGCCCCAAGATGGGATCTCACGGGTACAGAAGGTTGCGGCTGTGGAATTAGGTTTTTGGCTCCGTCTCCGGTAGTTTGGGGGTACGTAGGTATATATAGGAGGAAGGAGCACGTCGGTGGAGCAATAGGGGGCCCACGAGGGTGGAGGGCGCGCCCAGGGGGGTAGGCGTGCCCCCTACCTCGTGGCCTCCTGTTGATGTCTTGACGTAGGGTCCAAGTCCTCTGGACCACGTTCGTTCCGAAAATCACGTTCCCGAAGGTTTCATTCCGTTTGGACTCCGTTTGATATTCTTTTTCTGCGAAACTCTGAAATAGGCAAAAAAACAGCAATTCTGGGCTGGGCCTCCGGTTAACAGGTTAGTCCCAAAAATAATATAAAAGTGTATAATAAAGCCCAATAATGTCCAAAAGAAAATATAATATAGCATGGAACAATAAAAAAATTATAGATACGTTGGAGACGTATCAAGCATCCCCAAGCTTAATTCCTGCTCGTCCTCGAGTAGGTAAATGATAAAAACAGAATTTTTGATGTGGAATGCTACTTGGCATAATTTCAATATAATTCTTCTTATTGTGGCATGAATGTTCAGATTTGATATGATTCAAGATAAAAGTTTAATGATGACATAAAAACAATAATAATTCAAGCATACTAACTAAGCAATTATGTCTTATCAAAATAACATAGCCAAAGAAAGTTATCCCTACAAAATCATATAGTCTGGCTATGCTCCATCTTCCCCACACAAAATATTCATATCATGTACGACCCCGGTTTTGGCCAAGCATTTGGTTCATACTTTTAACACGCTTCATCCTTTTCAACTCTTACGCAATACATGAGCGCAAGCCATGGATATAGCACTATGGTGGAATAAGGTATAATGGTAGGGGTTATGTGGGAAGACAAAAAAGGAGAAAGTCTCACATCAACGAGGCTAATCAACGGGCTATGGAGATGCCCATCAATTGATGTTAATGCGAGGAGTAGGGATTGCCATGCAACGGATGCACTAGAGCTATAAGTGTATGAAAGCTCAAAAAGAAACTAAGTGGGTGTGCATCCAACTTGCTTGCTCACGAAGACCTCGGGCATTTGAGGAAGCCCATCATTGGAATATACAAGCCAAGTTCTATAATGAAATTTCCCACTAGTATATGAAAGTGACAAAATGAGAGACTCTCTATTATGAAGATCACGGTGCTACTTTGAAGCACAAGTGTGGTAAAAGGATAGTAACATTGTCCCTTCTCTCTTTTTCTCTCATCATTTTTTTGTTCTTTTTTTATTTAGTCCGGAGTCTCATCCCGACTTGTGGGGGAATCATAGTCTCCATCATCATTTCCTCGCTTGGGACAATGCTCTAATAATGATGATCATCACACTTTTATTTACTTACAACTCATGAATTACAACTCAATACTTAGAACAAAATATGACTCTATATGAATGCCTCCGGCGGTGTACCGGGATATGCAATGAATCAAGAGTGACATGTATGAAAGAATTATGAACGGTGGCTTTGCCACAAATACAATGTCAACTACATGATCATGCAAAGCAATATGAATATAATGGAGTGTGTCATGATAAACGAAACGGTGGAAAGTTGCATGGCAATATATCTCGGAATGGCTATGGAAATGCCATGATAGGTAGGTATGGTGGCTGTTTTGAGGAAGATATAAGGAGGTTTATGTGTGATAGAGCATATCATATCACGGGGTTTGGATGCACCGGCGAAGTTTGCACCAACTCTCAAGGTGAGAAAGGGCAATGCGCGGTACCGAAGAGGCTAGAAAATTGCGGAAAGGTAAGTGTGCGTATAATCCATGGACTCACATTAGTCATAAAGAACTCATATACTTATTGCAAAAATTTATTAGCCCTCGAAGCAAAGTACTACTACGCATGCTCCTAGGGGAAGGGTTGGTAGGAGTTAACCATCGCACGATCCCGACCGCCACACAAAGGAAGACAATCAACAAATACTTCATGCTCCGACTTCGTTACATAACGGTTCACCATACGTGCATGCTACGGGAATCAAAAACTCCAACACATGTATTTTTCAATTCCACAATTACTCAACTAGCACAACTATGATATTACTACCTTTATACCTCAAAACAATTATCAAGCATCAAATTTCTCATGATATTAATTAAAGCAAATTGCCATGCTATTAAGACTCTCAAAATAATATAAGTGAAGCTTGAGAGATCAATAGTTTCTAGAAAACAAATCCACCACCGTGCTCTAAAAGATATAAGTGAAGCACTAGAGCAAAAACTATATAGCTCAAAAAATATAAGTGAAGCACATACAGTATTCTAATAAATTCTGAATCAAGTGTGACTCTCTCAAAAGGTGTGTACAGCAAGGATGATTGTGGTAAACTAACAAACAAAGACTCAAATAATACAAGACGCTCCAAGCAAAACACATATCATGTGGTGAATAAAAATATAGCTCCAAGTAAAGTTACCGATGGAAGTAGACGAAAGAGGGGATGCCTTCCGGGGCATCCCCAAGCTTTGGCTTTTAGGTGTCCTTATATTATCTTGGGGTGCCATGGGCATCCCCAAGATTAGGCTCTTGCCACTCATTGTTGCATAATCCATCAAATTTTTCACCCAAAACTTGAAAACATCACAACACAAAACTCAGCAGAAAATCTCATAAGCTCCGTTAGCGAAAGAAGACAAAAGACCACTTCAAGGTACTGTAATTAACTCATTCTTTATTTATATTGGTGTTAAACCTACTGTATTACAACTTCTCTATGGTTTATAAACTATTTTACTAGCCATAGATTCATCAAAATAAGCAAACAACACACGAAAAACAGAACAGTCTGTAGTAATCTGTAACTAACGCAAACTTCTGGAACACCAAAAATTCAGCCAAAATAGGACGACCTAGAAAATTTGTTTATTGATCAGAAGCAGTTGGAATCAATATTTTATCATGTTCTGGTGATTTTTAACAATTATTTTCGTGAACAGAAAGTTTCTGGAATTTACAGCAAGATCAAATAACTATCATCCAAGAAGATCCTATAGGTTAAACTTGGCACAAACACTAATTAAAACATAAAAACACATCTAACCAGAGGATAGATCAAATATTTATTCCTAAACAGAAGCAAAAAGCAAAAAAACTAAAAATAAAATTGGGTTGCCTCCCAATAAGCGCTATCGTTTAACGCCCCTAGCTAGGCATAAAAGCAAGGATAGATCTAGGTATTGCCATCTTTGGTAGGCAATTTCTTAATGGAGTTATGCTCGATGATCTTTCGATCTCAAGTATCCAGCCGCTTATTGCAAAGTGTAATCAGATTATTCATGCGGTTGATATTCCCACCAATACTTTTAAGAGGTTCAACAATTTTTTGTAACTCACATAATTTCTCTAGGATTTGAGTCTCTTCTTGGGTGAAGGATGATACTTTTTGTAGGGGGAGAACTCCCACTATCCCCTCTATGATCTCATCAGCGAAGCTAGGATCAGTATCGATAAAATTGCCTTCGGCGGAAAAATCGAGGAGTTGTTTATGGGGCAAGGTTAACCCAACATAAAAATTGCGAAGCAAAATTTTAAAATCTCCCTCTATATTGCAGTTACGATAAGATTCGAGCATCCTAAACCAAGCATCTTCTAAATTTTCCCCTTGTCTTTGCTTGAGTGGAGGGCTTCAAAGTCGGGAGATGAAGGGATAAAGACCGAGCTAGCCATAACGACAAGGCAAGCGAAAAAGAAGCGAACGAAAAAGAGAGGGCGAATAAAACGGCAAGGGTGAAGTGGGAGAGAGGAAAACGAGAGGCAAATGGCAAATAATGTAATGCGGGAGATAAGGGTTTGTGATGGGTACTTGGTATGTTGACTTTTGCGTAGACTCCCCGGCAACGGCGCCAGAAATGGCTCGTTGTCGGGAGAGCAAATCTTGACTTGACTTGGCGTAAGCCTCCCCAGCAACGGCGCCAGAAATCCTTCTTGCTACCTCTTGAGCATTGCGTTGGTTTTCCCTTGAAGAGAAAAGGGTGATGCAGCAAAGTAGCGTAAGTATTTCCCTCAGTTTTTGAGAACCAAGGTATCAATCCAGTAGGAGGCCACGCACGAGTCCCTCGCACCTACACAAACAAATAAATCCTCGCAACCAACGCGATAAGGGGTTGTCAATCCCTTCATGGTCACTTACGAGAGTGAGATCTGATAGATATGATCAGATAATATTTTTTGGTATTTTTATGATAAAGATGCAAAGTAAAATAGAAGCAAAATAAAAGGCAACGGAAATAGCTTGTTTGATGGAAGATTAATATGATGGAAAATAGACCCAGGGGCCATAGGTTTCATTAGTGGCTTCTCTCAAGAGCATAAGTATTTACGGTGGGTGAACAAATTACTGTTGAGCAATTGACAGAATTGAGCGTAGTTATGAGAATATCTAGGTATGATCATGTATATAGGCATCACGTCCGAGACAAGTAGACCGACTCCTTCCTGCATCTACTACTATTACTCGACACATCGACCGCTATCCAGCTTGCATCTAGAGTATTAAGTTCATAAGAACAGAGTAACGCTTTAAGCAAGATGACATGATGTAGAGGGATAAATTCATGCAATATGATATAAACCCCATCTTGTTATCCTCAATGGCAACAATACAATACGTGCCTTGCTGCCCCTACTATCACTGGGAAAGGACACCGCAAGATTGAACCCAAAGCTAAGCACTTCTCCCATTGCAAGAAAGATCAATCTAGTAGGCCAAACCAAACTGATAATTCGAAGAGACTTGCAAAGATAACCAATCATACATAAAATAATTCAGAGAAGATTCAAATATTGTTCATAGATAAACTTGATCATAAACCCACAATTCACCGGTCTCAACAAACACACCGCAAAAGAAGATTACATCAAATAGATCTCCACGAGAGAGGGGGAGAACATTGTATTGAGATCCAAAAAGAGAGAAGAAGCCATCTAGCTAATAACTATGGACCCGAAGGTCTACTCACACATCATCGGAGAGGCTATGGTGTTGATGTAGAAGCCCTCCGTGATCGATGCCCCCTCCGGCGGAGCTCCGGAACAGGCCCCAAGATGGGATCTCACGGGTACAGAAGGTTGCGGCGGTGGAATTAGGTTTTTGGCTCCGTCTCCGGTAGTTTGGGGGTACGTAGGTATATATAGGAGGAAGGAGTACGTCAGTGGAGCAACAAGGGCCCCACGAGGGTGGAGGGCGCGCCCCCCTACCTCGTGGCCTCCTGGTTGATGTCTTGACGTAGGGTCCAAGTCCTTTGGATCACGTTTGTTCCGAAAATCACGTTCCCGAAGGTTTCATTTCATTTGGACTCCGTTTGATATTCTTTTTCTGCGAAACTCTGAAATAGGCAAAAAACAGCAATTCTGGGCTGGGCCTCCGGTTAATAGGTTAGTCCCAAAAATAATATAAAAGTGTATAATAAAGCCCAATAATGTCCAAAACAGAATATAATATAGCATGGAACAATAAAAAATTATAGATACGTTGGAGACGTATCAAGCCCATCTATAACGTGTAAGTGGAGTACGGTAAATTGTGAACGGTACCACTGTGAACATTATCACATGAATTGGAGATGAACTTGTGTGGCATACTGGCATTTGTCCTTTAGAATTTATTACTAGTAAATGTGTTATGTGTACGTGCAACTTGTGTGGTTGTTGCACGGGCTCCAACATGCTCTTTGAGAAATAAAGGTGGCACAACTTTGGATATACGTGACGTGGTGGCATCATACAGTATCATCGTTTGCTATAGTTGTAGTACACTTCTACTAGGACGACAACTCCTATAAAACCTTGCGCTTGGATCTTTGCCTCTTCAGGAGGTTCAACATTTCGTACTCGTGTGAACCTTGCACTTGGCTCTTCGCCTCTTCGGAAGGTCCAACAATGATGATACTACAGTACATTATGCTTCTGGAAATGTGACACCGATTGAACTGTTGCACGTCCATCGCGAGGGCGAGGGCGAGTGAGAGGGAGAGGGAGAGTGCGCTGTAGTCAAAACCCTCTCCTCGTCCTGCGAACCACCGCGCGCGTGGGCGAGGGAGAGGCGTAGTAAGCAAGCTTCTCCTCGTTCGGCGAGTTGACGGGACACATCAAAGCAGTACTAGTACTAGTCCATACTGCGTCCTTTCCGGTTAATATGGCTTAATTTGAAACGAGAGAAATACAGTGGCGGTCAACGTATGTAACAATACGCTCTTTACGGTCACTATATATAGTTTTGCGGTGATTATACGATCACTAGCTCATCGTAGAGCATCGTATTGCACCCTACTGACCGGCCACATAGTCGACGTGGCACTTTGTTGACTGGTTAAATTGTCACCTGGTTTCTGGGTCCCACCTGTCAGTTGGCAGAGCAAAGAAATCAGCTAAAAAACAAAGAGTGTAGTACATCTACACTTCCAATGCATTTAGCCTTTAATCTAAATCGATATTGATTGACTAATGCACCAACTTGTGCTCTAGGTATAGGCTACATGTCTATCCTTAATTACAGCATGCAACGACCTTCATTTAATCTTCTTCTCTCAATTGTCGCATGCACACATAAGTCTGCTACTTTTGGCCGTTAATTATGCCATGGTCAATGTGTAAATCTCTAAATGTACAGTCTTTCACGGACGTAGGGAGTAGGTTGAGCACTTGAGCGTGAGCGTGTGTGTTGCGTCATGTGCTGTGTGCCGCATGGATGCGTGAGTGTTGTGTGCGTCCATGTGTACATGTGAGTGTTGCATGTTGCATGCATGCATGCATGCATGCATGGGGCTTACTCCCTCCCATTGACATGTTCACATTTCAAGCTTCTCTGTTCCCTCCATATGGTGATACTCCCTCTGTTCCGAAATACAGAGTAAAATCCTCCCTCTGTTCCCAAATACGGAGTATTTGTCTTTCTAGAGATTTCAACAAGTGACTACGTACGGAGCAAAATGAGTGAAGTGAGCGTAGAGGCATAGGGATAATGTAGAAAGGAAGTCTTCGCGATCCATTATTCCCCATCACGGTGAGAGAGAACTATTCAACTAGTCTTTGCAGTGAAGTGACAATACACGCAGCAGCAGATGGGACACTTAATTAATAAGCTGAACCGGCGTGTTGGTGTTACTAAATCAGCCTTACCCAGTACTGCCATCATGTTTGCCAGTAGGGCACGCTTCTGTCCTCCATTAACTGACATATGGGCCTTCTTGTGGTAGACCCACATGTCATCGGTGTAACTATTTACACTCCGAAGGACGGTATATCCTGGTAGTAGTACTAGTAGAATTGAGATTTAATGCACTTTCTTCCCCGTCTTCCACTCTTCTTCCTCCTCTCTTCCCCGTCGTCGGCCGCACACCATTTACCCCCGCTCACTGCTCGCCCGCCCGCGCTATCTTCCTTGGTAGCTCGCGCGTACCATACCCCCCCCCCCGCTCACTGCTCGGCCACATGAGGAGAAGCTTCTTCGCTCGCCCACCCGAATCCACTTCCCCGCTGGCTTGCAGGCACTGAAAACCCCAATGGCAGAACCGACTGACACGCAGAGCCGCGATTGGAATTCCCTCCCGATGTTCTCTTGGAGCAGATCTGTAATCGTATGGACCTACTCAGCACCGTCCGTCTGGCCGCATGCTGGGTGTCTTTGTACTGTCTACTCGTCTGCAACTGGCCGGCTCTTTTCAAGACACCCTGCTTGCTGATGCCCGATCCTCGCAGGTGGCCCAGACACCGACTTGACGATCCTACGGAGGTTGCCGTGGTGCCCCTCGACATGCTAGCACTACCCGTCCACCAGTCCTTCATGCGCGGCCACTACTGGGCGGGCATGAAGGCCAACTGGATCGTCCTCATCCACCAATCCGGTAGTCCGTGGCGTCTTGTGGATATCTACACCCAGCGAGAGATCACCCTTCCATCGTTGGATACCGCCGCCATCGAGCCTCGCGGCCCGCTGGACACTCCTGCCTACTACGCACGAGACGCGTCAAGCTTTTGGCTCGACCTCTGTTTGCTGAAAGTTGTAATCTGCGAAGTGCCCACACCATCAGAAGACTACATCGATTACAAGCTCATTGCCTTGTTCAACATGGGATTAGTCTATCTGGAATCCGGTCGCCATACATGGTTATGGCTCATCGTCAATCCTGTTGAGGCAACATTTCTATCTGATGCTATAGTGCACGATGGCATCGTTTACGCGGTCGACGCACAGGTTGGCTGCCTATAGTGGTGGAATCTATCTTCGTGTAATTGTTCTATCTCATCTCATCTTTACCTTATGAATACGACTGCCTGTTCATTGTTACAAATTTAGAATAGATAGTATGTCTATAACCACATCATTTCTATATGTTCCTCTCATTTCCTAGATTTTTATGACCACACATGTTATTGTTAGAGTTGATATGAGAACAATTGGCACCTAATGATTGTTAGAATAGATATTATGAGCATAACATAATGATTGCTATATGTTACTCTCATTTCCAAGATTTTTATAACAACGCATGTTATTGCTTAGAGTTGATATGAGAACAGTAGTAGTAAGTGCTATGGTAGAATATGAGTAGGCTCTGTCATAGCTGTTTTCCTCTCATTGTTACATGATGTTTGAACCATGACATATTGCTAGAATATGAAAGCCATTGGCTTATTTTTTTAACTTGGGGTATGATTATGACCACGACATTGTAATTCTCTGTCTATGATATGTGTCACTGTTATAATAATCTTAATTCCACACATACTCTGAACATGATTGTTTATTTTTGTCCTTTTGGTCTCCAATTTAAATTGTTGCAGCAGACGCAAATGCGCTGGCCTTCATGATTCCAGGACCTAGAATCATACCAGCCGATGGGTGGTGGTTTATCGCTCGTTCAGCTGACGGCGGTCATTTGATGTTCATTCGCACGTACCAAATTGACCAAACCATTACATCAAACCACATGAAGTACAATGCCTGGGGCGTTCGTGACATTGATGGCTATGGATGCTTCGTGTTCGAGAAAGATCCCAGCTCCGTTGGGCCAGGCGTATTCAACTGGAGGCGGGTTTACAACCTCGGCAACCACTCCATGTTCCTCGGGCTCAATTATCCGATCATCCAACCAATCATCGATCATATCACCGGCGATGATTACCGTGCTATGCAACTTCCATTCGCCAGGGGGGACTGTGTTTACACATCATACCATGGGTTTCATGAATCACCATATCCAGAGATTCGTCGACACAGCTTGTTGCCAGATAATCTTCAGTGTGTGAAAGGCATCAAGCTTCCATGCGATGGATGGCTTTTGCAAACCCGACATGCGGCGATGTGGTTCATGTTGGAAATATGCCCTAGAGGCAATAATAAAATGGTTATTATTATATTTCTTTGTTCATGACAATTGTCTATTATTCATGCTATAATTGTGTTATTCGGAAATCGTAATACATGTGTGAATACATAGACCACAACATGTCCCTAGTGAGCCTCTAGTTGACTAGCTCGTTGATCAACGGATAGTCATGGTTTCCTGACTATGGACATTGGATGTCATTGATAACGGGATCACATCATTAGGAGAATGATGTGATGGACAAGACCCAATCCTAAGCATAGCACAAAGATCGTGTAGTTCGTTTGCTAGAGCTTTTTCAATGTCAAGTATCATTTCCTTAGACCATGAGATCGTGCAACTCCCGGATGCCGTAGGAGTGCTTTGGGTGTGCCAAACATCACAACGTAACTGGGTGACTATAAAGGTGCACTACGGGTATCTCCGAAAGTGTCTGTTGGGTTGGCACGGATCGAGACTGGGATTTGTCACTCCGTATGACGGAGAGGTATCTCTGGGCCCACTCGGTAATGCATCATCATAATGAGCTCAATGTGACTAAGGAGTTAGTCACGGGATCATGCATTACGGTATGAGTAAAGTGACTTGCCGGTAACGAGATTGAACAAGGTATTGGGATACCGACGATCGAATCTCGGGCAAGTAACGTACCGATTGATAAAGGGAATTGTATACGGGATCGATTGAATCCTCGACATCATGGTTCATCCGATGAGATCATCATGGAACATGTGGGAGCCAACATGGGTATCCAGATCCCGCTGTTGGTTATTGACCGGAGAGGCGTCTCGGTCATGTCTGCATGTCTCCCGAACCCGTAGGGTCTACACACTTAAGGTTCGGTGACGCTAGGGTTGTAGAGATATTAGTATGCGGAAACCCGAAAGTTGTTCGGAGTCCCGGATGAGATCCCGGACGTCACGAGGAGTTCCAGAATGGTCCGGAGGTGAAGAATTATATATAGGAAGTCCAGTTTCGGCCACCGGGAAAGTTTCGGGGGTTACCGGTATTGTACCGGGACCACCGGAAGGGTCCCGGGGGTCCACCGGGTGGGGCCACCTATCCCGGAGGGCCCCATGGGCTGAAAGTGGAAGGGAACCAGCCCTTAGTGGGCTGGGGCGCCCCCCTTGGGCCTCCCCCCATGCGCCTAGGGTTGGGAACCCTAGGGGGGAGTTCCCCCTTGCCTTGGGGGGCAAGGCAACCCCTTCCCCCCCTTGTGGCCGCCGCCCCCCCATGAGATCTCATCTCTAGGGCCGGCGCCCCCCCAGGGGGCCTATATAAAGGGGGGAGGGAGGGCAGCAACCTACAGCCTTGGGCGCCTCCCTCCTCCCCTGCAACACCTCTCTCTCTCGCGCAGAAGCTCGGCGAAGCCCTGCCGGAGAACCGCTACATCCACCACCACGCCGTATCGGTATTGTACTGGGACCACCGGAAGGGTCCCGGGGGTCCACCGGGTGGGGCCACCTATCCCGGAGGGCCCCATGGGCTGAGGTGGGAGGGGAACCAGCCCCTGGTGGGCTGGTGCGCCCCCCATGGGCCTCCCCCTGCGCCTAGGGTTGGAAACCCTGGGGGTGGGGGGCGCCCCACCTAACTTGGGGGGGAAGTCCCCCCCCCTTGGCCGCCGCCCCGTTGTAGATGGGATCCCAGGGGCCGGCGCCCCCCAGGGGGCCTATATAAAGGGGGGAGGGAGGGCTGCTGTACCCTAGCCCCTGGCGCCTCCCTCTCCCTCCCGTGACACCTCTCTCTCCCGCTTGCGCTTGGCGAAGCCCTGCCGGGATCCCCGCTACTTCCACCACCACGCCGTCGTGCTGCTGGATCTCCATCAACCTCTCCTTCCCCCTTGCGGGATCAAGAAGGAGGAGACGTCGCTGCTCCGTACGTGTGTTGAACGCGGAGGTGCCGTCCGTTCGGCACTCGGTCATCAGTGTTTTGGATCACGACGAGTACGACTCCATCAACCCCGTTCACTTGAACGCTTCCGCTCGCGATCTACAAGTGTATGTAGATGCACTCCTTCCTTCTCGTTGCTAGTAAACTCCATAGATGGATCTTGGTGATGCGTAGAATTTTTTTAAAATTCTGCAACGATCCCCAACAGTGGCATCATGAGCCAGGCCTATGCGTAGTTACTATGCACGAGTAGAACACAAAGCAGTTGTGGGCGTAGATGTTGTCAATTTTTCTTGCCACTACTAGTCTTATCTTGTTTTGGCGGTATTGTGGGATGAAGCGGCCCGGACCGACCTTACACGTACGCTTACGTGAGACAGGTTCCACCGACTGACATGCACTAGTTGCATAAGGTGGCTAGCGGGTGTCTGTCTCTCCCACTTTAGTCGGAACGGATTCGATGAAAAGGGTCCTTATGAAGGGTAAATAGAAATTGGCATATCACGTTGTGGTTTTACGTAGGTAAGAAACGTTCTTGCTAGAAACCTATAGAAGCGACGTAAAAACTTGCAACAACAATTAGAGGACGTCTAACTTGTTTTTGCAGCATGTGCCTTGTGATGTGATATGGCCAGAAGATGTGATGAATGATATATGTGATGTATGAGATTGATCATATTCTTGTAATAGGAATCACGACTTGCATGTCGATGAGTATGACAACCGGTAGGAGCCATAGGAGTTGTCTTTATTTTTTTGTATGACCTGCGTGTCATTGAATAACGCCATGTAAATTACTTTACTTTATTGCTAAACGCGTTAGCCATAGAAGTAGAAGTAATCGTTGGCGTGACAACTTCATGAAGACACAATGATGGAGATCATGGTGTCATGCCGGTGACGAAGATGATCATGGCGCCCCGAAGATGGAGATCAAAGGAGCAGAATGATATTGGCCATATCATGTCACTATTTGATTGCATGTGATGTTTATCATGTTTTGCATCTTATTTGCTTAGAACGACGGTAGTAAGTAAGATGATCCCTTATAATAATTTCAAGAAAGTGTTCCCCCTAACTGTGCACCGTTGCGAAGGTTCGTTGTTTCGAAGGACCACGTGATGATTGGGTGTGATAGATTCTAACGTTCGCATACAACGGGTGTTGACGAGCCTAGCATGTACAGACATGGCCTCGGAACACACGCAATACACTTAGGTTGACTTGACGAGCCTAGCATGTACAGACATGGCCTCGGAACACGGAAGACCGAAAGGTCGAGCATGAGTCGTATAGAAGATACGATCAACATGGAGATGTTCACCGATCTTGACTAGTCCGTCTCACGTGATGATCGGACACGGCCTAGTTAACTCGGATCATGTTTCACTTAGATGACTAGAGGGATGTCTATCTGAGTGGGAGTTCATTGAATAATTTGATTAGATGAACTTAATTATCATGAACTTAGTCTAAAATCTTTACAATATGTCTTGTAGATCAAATGGCCCACGTTGCCCTCAACTTCAACGCGTTCCTAGAGAAAACCAAGCTGAAAGATGATGGCAGCAACTATACGGACTGGGTCCGGAACCTGAGGATCATCCTCATAGCTGCCAACAAAGATTATGTCCTAGAAGCACCGCTAGGTGAAGCACCCATCCCAGAGAACCAAGACGTTATGAACGCTTGGCAATCACGTGCTGATGATTACTCCCTCGTTCAGTGCGGCATGCTTTACAGCTTAGAACCGGGGCTCCAAAAGCGTTTTGAGAAACATGGAGCATATGAGATGTTCGAAGAGCTGAAAATGGTTTTCCAAGCTCATGCCCGGGTCGAGAGATATGAAGTCTCCGACAAGTTCTTCAGTTGTAAAATGAAGGAAAATAGTTCTGTCAGTGAGCACATACTCAGAATGTCTCGGTTACACAACCACTTGTCTCAGCTGGGAGTTAATCTCCCGGATGACGTGGTCATTGACAGAATCCTTCAGTCGCTTCCACCAAGCTACAAGAGCTTTGTGATGAACTTCAATATGCAGGGGATGGAAAAGACCATTCCTGAGGTATATTCAATGCTGAAATCAGCGGAGGTGGAGACCAAAAAGGAACATCAAGTGTTGATGGTGAATAAAACCACTAAGTTCAAGAAAGGCAAGGGCAAGAAGAACTTCAAGAAGGACAGCAAGGGAGTTGCCGCGCCCGGTAAGCCAGTTGCCGGTAAGAAGTCAAAGAATGGACCCAAGCCTGAGACTGAGTGCTTTTATTGCAAGGGAAGTGGTCACTGGAAGCGGAACTGCCCCAAATACTTAGCGGACAAGAAGGCCGGCAACACCAAAGGTATATGTGATATACATGTAATTGATGTGTACCTTACCAGTACTCGTAGTAGCTCCTGGGTATTTGATACCGGTGCGGTTGCTCATATTTGTAACTCAAAATAGGAGCTGCGGAATAAGCGCAGACTGGCGAAGGACGAGGTGACGATGCGCGTCGGGAATGGTTCCAAGGTCGATGTCGCCGTCGGCACGCTACCTCTGCATTTACCTACGGGATTAGTTTTAAACCTCAATAATTGTTATTTAGTGCCAGCTTTGAGCATGAACATTGTATCTGGATCTCGTTTAATTCGAGATGGCTACTCATTTAAATCCGAGAATAATGGTTGTTCTATTTATATGAGAGATATGTTTTATGGTCATGCCCCGCTGGTCAATGGTTTATTCTTGATGACTCTCGAACGTGATGTTACACATATTCATAGTGTGAATACCAAAAGATGTAAATTTGATAATGATAGTCCCACATACTTGTGGCACTGCCGCCTTGGTCACATTGGTGTCAAACGTATGAAGAAGCTCCATGTAGATGGACTTTTGGAGTCTCTTGATTACGAATCATTTGACACGTGCGAACCATGCCTCATGGGTAAGATGACCAAGACTCCGTTCTCCGAAACAATGGAGCGAGCAACCAACTTATTGGAAATCATACATACTGATGTGTGCGGTCCAATGAGTGTTGAGGCTCGCGGTGGCTATCGTTATGTTCTCACTCTCACTGATGATTAAATAGATATGGGTATGTCTACCTAATGAAACACAAGTCTGAAACCTTTGAAAAGTTCAAGGAATTTTAGAGTGAGGTTGAGAATCAACGTGACAGGAAAATAAAGTTCCTGCGATCAGATCGTGGAGGGGAATATTTAAGTCACGAATTTGGCACACCCTTAAGGAAATGTGGAACCGTTTCACAACTCACGCCGCATGGAACACCTCAGCGAAATGGTGTGTCCGAACATCGTAATCGCACTCTATTGGATATGGTGCGATCTATGATGTCTCTTACCGATCTACCGCTCTCATTTTGGGGCTATGCTTTAGAGACTGCCGCATTCACTTTAAATAGGGCTCCGTCAAAATCCGTTGAGACGACACCGTATGAATTATGGTTTGGGAAGAAGCCTAAGCTGTTGTTTCTAAAAGTTTGGGGATGCGATGCTTATGTCAAGAAACTTAACCTGAAAAGCTCGAACCCAAGTCAGAAAAATGCGTCTTCATAGGATACCCTAAGGAAACCATTGGGTATACCTTCTACCTCAGATCCGAAGGCAAGATCTTTGTTGCCAAGAACAGGTCCTTTCTGGAGAAGGAGTTTCTCTCGAAAGAATTAAGTGGGAGGAAAGTGGAACTTGATGAGGTGATAGTCGCCCCTTCCAAACCGGAAAGTAGCGCAGCGCGAGAAAATCTTCCTGTGGTGCCTACACCGACTAGGGAGGAAGTTAATGATGATGATCATGAAGCTTCGGATCAAGTTACTGCTGAACTTCGAAGGTCCACAAGGACACGTTCCGCACCAGAGTGGTACGGCAACCCTGTCCTGGAAATCATGTTGTTAGACAACGGTGAACCTTCGAACTATGAAGAAGCGATGGCGGGCCCGGATTCCAACAAATGGCTTGAAGCCATGCAATCCGAGATAGGATCCATGTATGAAAACGAAGTATGGACTTTGAATGACTTGCCCGATGATCGGCGAGCCATAGAAAATAAATGGATCTTTAAGAAGAAGACAGACGCGGATGGTAGTGTGACCATCTATAAGGCTCGACTTGTCGCTAAGGGTTATCGACAAGTTCAAGGGGTTGACTACGATGAGACTGTTGGAAATATGCCCTAGAGGCAATAATAAATGGTTATTATTATATTTCTTTGTTCATGATAATAGTCTATTATTCATGCTATAATTGTATTGTCCGGAAATTGTAATACATGTGTGAATACATAGACCACAACGTGTCCCTAGTAAGCCTCTAGTTGACTAGCTCGTTGATCAACAGATAGTCATGGTTTCCTGACTATGGACATTGGATGTCATTGATAACGGGATCACATCATTAGGAGAATGATGTGATGGACAAGACCCAATCCTAAGCTTAGCATAAAAGATCGTGTAGTTTCGTTTGCTAGAGCTTTTCCAGTGTCAAGTATCTTTTCCTTAGACCATGAGATCGTGCAACTCCCGGATACCGTAGGACTGCTTTGGGTGTGCCAAACGTCACAACGTAACTGGGTGACTATAAAGGTGCACTACGGGTATCTCTGAAAGTGTCTGTTGGGTTGGCACGGATCGAGACTGGGATTTGTCACTCCGTGTGACGGAGAGGTATCTCTGGGCCCACTCGGTAATGCATCATCATAATGAGCTCAATGTGACTAAGGCGTTAGTCACGGGATCATGCATTGCGGTATGAGTAAAGAGACTTGCCGGTAACGAGATTGAACAAGGTATTGGGATACCGACGATCGAATCTCGGGCAAGTAACATACCGATTGACAAAGGGAATTGCATACGGATTGATTGAATCCTCGACACCGTGGTTCATCCGATGAGATCATCGTGGAACATGTGGGAACCAACATGGGTATCCAGATCCCGCTGTTGGTTATTGACCGGAGAGGCGTCTCGGTCATGTCTGCATGTCTCCCGAACACGTAGGGTCTACACACTTAAGGTTCGGTGACGCTAGGGTTGTAGAGATATATGTATGCGGAAACCCAAAAGTTGTTCGGAGTCCCGGATGAGATCCCGGACGTCACGAGAGGTTCCGGAATGGTCCGGAGGTGAAGAATTATATATAGGAAGTCCAGTTTCGGCCACCGAGAAAGTTTCGGGGGTTACCGGTATTGTACCGGGACCACCGGAAGGGTCCCGGGGGTCCACCGGGTGGGGCCACCTATCCCGGAGGGCCCCATGGGCTGAAAGTGGAAGGGAACCAGCCCTTAGTGGGCTGGGGCGCCCCCCTTGGGCCTCTCCCCATGCGCCTAGGGTTGGGAAACCTAGGGGGGGAGTTCCCCCTTGCCTTGGGGGGCAAGGCAACCCCTTCCCCCCCTTGTGGCCGCCGCCCCCCCATGAGATCTCATCTCTAGGGCCGGCGCCCCCCCAGGGGGCCTATATAAAGGGGGGAGGGAGGGCAGCAACCTACAGCCTTGGGCGCCTCCCTCCTCCCCTGCAACACCTCTCTCTCTCGCGCAGAAGCTCGGCGAAGCCCTGCCGGAGAACCGCTACATCCACCACCACGCCGTCGTGCTGTTGGATCTCCATCAACCTCTCCTTCCCCCTTGCTGGATCAAGAAGGAGGAGACGTTGCTGCACCGTACGTGTGTTGAACGCGGAGGTGCCGTCCGTTCGGCACTCGGTCATCGGTGATTTGGATCACGGCGAGTACGACTCCGTCATCCACGTTCATTGGAACGCTTCCGCTCGCGATCTACAAGGGTATGTAGATGCACTCCCTTCCCCTTGTTGCTAGTATACTCCATAGATGCATCTTGGTGAACGTAGGAAAATTTTAAAATTATGTTACGATTCCCAACAGTGGCATCATGAGCCAGGCCTATGCGTAGTTACTATGCACGAGTAGAACACAAAGCAGTTGTGGGTGTTGAGTTTGCCAATTCTTCTTACCGCTACTAGTCTTTTCTTGTTTCGGCGGCATTGTAGGATGAAGCGGCCCGGACCGACCTTACACGTACGCTTACGTGAGACAGGTTCCACCGACTGACATGCACTAGTTGCATAAGGTGGCTAGCGGGTGTCTGTCTCTCCTACTTTAGTCGGAACGGATTCGATGAAAAGGGTCCTTATGAAGGGTAAATAGAAATTGGAAAATCACGTTGTGGTTTTACGTAGGTAAGAAAACGTTCTTGCTAGAAACCTACAAACCACGTAAAAACTTGCAACAACAATTAGAGGACGTCTAACTTGTTTTTGCAGCAAGTGCTATGTGATGTGATATGGCCAGAAGATGTGATGAATGATATATGTGATGTATGAGATTGATCATATTCTTGTAATAGGAATCACGACTTGCATGTCGATGAGTATGACAACCGGCAGGAGCCATAGGAGTTGTCTTTATTATTTTGCATGACCTGCGTGTCATTGAATAACGCCATGTAAATTACTTTACTTTGTTGCTAAACGCGTTAGCCATAGAAGTAGAAGTAATCGTTGGCATGACGACTTCATGAAGACACAATGATGGAGATCATGATGATGGAGATCATGGTGTCATGCCGGTGACGAAGATGATCATGGTGCCCCGAAGATGGAGATCAAAGGAGCATGATGACATTGGCCATATCATGTCACTATTTGATTGCATGTGATGTTTATCATGTTTTTGCATCTTATTTGCTTAGAACGACGGTAGTAAGTAAGATGATCCCTTATAATAATTTCAAGAAAGTGTTCACCCTAACTGTGCACCGTTGCGAAGGTTCGTTGTTTCGAAGCACCACGTGATGATCGGGTGTGATAGATCCTAACGTTCGAATACAACGGGTGTTGACGAGCCTAGCATGTACAGACATGGCCTCGGAACACACGCAATACACTTAGGTTGACTTGACGAGCCTAGCATGTACAGACATGGCCTCGGAACACGGAGGACTGAAAGGTCGAGCATGAGTCGTATAGAAGATAGGATCAACATGGAGATGTTCACCGATCTTGACTAGTCCGTCTCACGTGATGATCGGACACGGCCTAGTTAAAGTCGGATCATGTTTCACTTAGATGACTAGAGGGATGTCTATCTGAGTGGGAGTTCATTAAAAATTTGATTAGATGAACTGAACTTAGTCTAAAATCTTTACACTATGTATTGTAGATCAAATGGCCCACGTTGTCCTCAATTTCAACGCGTTCCTAGAGAAAACCAAGCTGAAAGATCATGGCAGCAACTATACGGACTGGGTCCGGAACCTGAGGACCATCCTCATAGCAGCCAAGAAAGATTATGTCTTAGAAGCACCGCTAGGTGAAGCACCAATCCCTGAGAACCAAGACGTTATGAACGCTTGGCAGCAGCGTGCTGATGATTACTCCCTCGTTCAGTGCGGCATGCTTTACAGCTTAGAACCGGGTCTCCAAAAGCGTTTTGAGAAACATGGAGCATATGAGATGTTCGAGGAGCTGAAACTGGTTTTCAAGCTCATGCCCGGGTCGAGAGATATGAAGTCTCCGACAAGTTCTTCAGCTGTAAAATGGAGGAGAACAGTTCTGTTAGTGAGCACATACTCAGAATGTCTGGGTTGCACAACCGCTTGTCTCAGCTGGGAGTTAATCTCCCGGATGACGCGGTCGTTGACAGAATCCTCCAGTCGCTTCCACCAAGCTACAAGAGCTTTGTGATGAACTTCAATATGCAAGGGATGGAAAAGACCATTCCTGAGGTATATTCAATGCTGAAATCAGCTGAGGTAGAGATCAGAAAAGAACATCAAGTGTTGATGGTGAATAAAACCACTAAGTTCAAGAAGGGCAAGGGTAAGAAGAACTTCAAGAAGGACGGCAAGGGAGTTGCCGCGCCCGGTAAGCCAGTTACCGGGAAGAAGTCAAAGAATGGACCCAAGCCCGAGACTGAGTGCTTTTATTGCAAGGGAAGTGGTCACTGGAAGCGGAACTGCCCCAAATATTTAGCGGACAAGAAGAAGGCCGGCAACACCCAAGGTATATGTGATATACAAGTAATTGATGTGTACCTTACCAGTACTCGTAGTAGCTCCTGGGTATTTGATACCGGTGCGGTTGCTCATATTTGTAACTCAAAGCAGGAACTACGGAATAAAAGGAGACTGGCAAAGGACGAGGTGACGATGCGCGTCGGGAATGGTTCCAAGGTCAATGTGATCGCCGTTGGCACGCTACCTCTGCATCTACCCACGGGATTAGTTTTAAACCTCAATAATTGTTATTTAGTGCCAGCTTTGAGCATGAACATTGTATCTGGATCTCGTTTAATTCGATATGGCTACTCATTTAAATCTGAGAATAATGGTTGTTCTATTTATTTGAGAGATATGTTTTATGGTCATGCCCCGCTGGTCAATGGTTTATTTTTGATGAATCTCGAACGTGATGTTACACATGTTCATAGTGTGAATACCAAAAGATGTAAAGTTGATAACGATAGTCCCACATACTTGTGGCACTGCCGCCTTGGTCACATTGGTGTCAAGCGCATGAAGAAGCTCCATGTAGATGGACTTTTGGAGTCTCTTGATTACGAATCATTTGACACGTGCGAACCATGCCTCATGGGTAAGATGACCAAGACTCCGTTCTCCGGAACAATGGAGCGAGCAACCAACTTATTGGAAATCATACATACCGATGTGTGTGGTCCAATGAGTGTTGAGGCTCGCGGAGGATATCGTTATGTTCTCACTCTCACTGATGATTTAAGTAGATATGGGTATGTCTACCTAATGAAACACAAGTCTGAAACCTTTGAAAAGTTCAAGGAATTTCAGAGTGAGGTTGAGAATCAACGTGACAGGAGAATAAAATTCCTACGATCAGATCGTGGTGGAGAATATTTAAGTCACGAGTTTGGTGCACACTTAAAGAAATGTGGAATAGTTTCACAACTCATGTCGCCTGGAACACCTCAGAGAAATGGTGTGTCCGAACGTCGTAATCGCACTCTATTGGATATGGTGCGATCTATAATGTCTCTTACCGATTTACCGCTCTCATTTTGGGGTTATGCTTTAGAGACTGCCGCATTCACTTTAAATAGGGCTCCGTCGAAATCCGTTGAGACGACACCGTATGAATTATGGTTTGGGAAGAAACCTAAGCTGTCGTTTCTAAAAGTTTGGGGATGCGATGCTTATGTCTAGAAACTTCAACCTGAATAGCTCGAACCCAAATCGGAAAAATGCATCTTCATAGGATACCCTAAGGAAACTATTGGGTATACCTTCTACCTCAGATCCGAAGGCAAGATCTTCGTTGCCAAGAACGGGTCCTTTCTGGAGAAGGAGTTTCTCTCGAAAGAATTGAGTGGGAGGAAAGTGGAACTTGATGAGGTGATAGTCACCCCTTCCGAACCGGAAAGTAGCGCAGTGCGGGAAAATGTTCCTGTGGTGCCTACACCGACTAGGGAGGAAGTTAATGATGCTGATCATGAAGCTTCAGGTCAAGTTACTGAACTTCGTAGGTCCACAAGGACACGTTCCGCACCAGAATGGTACGACAACCCTGTCCTGGAAATCATGTTGTTAGACAACGGTGAACCTTCGAACTATGAAGAAGCGATGGCGGGCCCGGATTCTGACAAGTGGCTAGAAGCCATGAAATCCGAGATAGAATCCATGTATGAAAACAAAGTATGGACTTTGACTGACTTGCCCGATGAGCGGCGAGCCATAGAAAACAAATGGATCTTTAAGAAGAAGACGGACGCGGATGGTAATGTGACCATCTACAAAGCTCGACTTGTCGCTAAGGGTTATCGACAAGTTCAAGGGGTTGACTATGATGAGACTTTCTCACCCGTAGCGAAGCTGAAGTCTGTCCGAATCATGTTAGCAATTGCCGCATACTATGATTATGAGATATGGCAGATGGACGTCAAAACGGCATTCCTTAATGGCTTCCTTAAGGAAGAGTTGTATATGATGCAGCCGGAAGGTTTTGTCGATCCTAAGAATGCTAACAAAGTATGCAAGCTCCAGCGCTCAATCTATGGGCTGGTGCAAGCATCTCGGAGTTGGAACATTCGCTTTGATGAGATGATCAAAGCATTTGGGTTTACACAGACTTATGGAGAAGCCTGTGTTTACAAGAAAGTGAGTGGGAGCTCTGTAGCATTTCTCATATTATATGTGGATGACATACTATTGATGGGAAATGATATAGAATTCTTGGAAAGTATTAAGGCCTATTTGAATAAGTGTTTTTCAATGAAGGACCTTGGAGAAGCTGCTTATATATTAGGCATCAAGATCTATAGAGATAGATCAAGACGCCTCATTGGTCTTTCACAGAGTACATACCTTGACAAGATATTGAAGAAGTTCAATATGGATCAGTCCAAGAAGGGGTTCTTGCTTGTATTGCAAGGTGTGCAGTTGAGCACGGCTCAATGCCCGACCACGGCAGAAGATAGAGAAAAGATGAGTGTCATCCCCTATGCCTCGGCCATAGGGTCTATTATGTATGCCATGCTGTGTACCAGACCTGATGTAAACCTTGCCGTAAGTTTGGTAGGAAGGTACCAAAGTAATCCCGGCATGAAACACTGGACAGCGGTCAAGAATATCCTGAAGTACCTGAAGAGGACTAAGGATATGTTTCTCGTTTATGGAGGTGACGAAGAGCTCGTCGTAAAGGGTTACGTCGACGCTAGCTTCGACACATATCTGGATGACTCAAAGTCACAAACCGGATACGTGTATATTTTGAATGGAGGAGCAGTAAGCTGGTGCAGTTGCAAGCAAAGCGTCGTGGCGGGATCTACATGTGAAGCGGAGTACATGGCAGCCTCGGAGGCAGCACAGGAAGCAGTCTGGATGAAGGAGTTCATTACCGACCTAGGGGTGATTCCCAATGCGTCGGGCCCGATGACTCTCTTCTGTGACAACACTGGAGCTATTGCCCTTGCGAAGGAGCCCAGGTTTCACAGGAAGACCAGGCATATCAAGCGTCGCTTCAACTCCATTCGTGAAAGTGTTCAAAATGGAGACATAGATATTTGTAAAGTACATACGGACCTGAATGTAGCAGATCCGTTGACTAAACCTCTCCCTAGGGCAAAACATGATCAACACCAGGACGCAATGGGTGTTCGATTCATCACAATGTAACTAGATTATTGACTCTAGTGCAAGTGGGAGACTATTGGAAATATGCCCTAGAGGCAATAATAAATGGTTATTATTATATTTCTTTGTTCATGATAATAGTCTATTATTCATGCTATAATTGTATTGTCCGGAAATCGTAATACATGTGTGAATACATAGACCACAACGTGTCCCTAGTAAGCCTCTAGTTGACTAGCTCGTTGATCAACAGATAGTCATGGTTTCCTGACTATGGACATTGGATGTCATTGATAACGGGATCACATCATTAGGAGAATGATGTGATGGACAAGACCCAATCCTAAGCTTAGCATAAAAGATCGTGTAGTTTCGTTTGCTAGAGCTTTTCCAATGTCAAGTATCTTTTCCTTAGACCATGAGATCGTGCAACTCCCGGATACCGTAGGAGTGTTTTGGGTGTGCGAAACGTCACAACGTAACTGGGTGACTATAAAGGTGCACTACGGGTATCTCCGAAAGTGTCTGTTGGGTTGGCACGGATCGAGACTGGGATTTGTCACTCCGTGTGACGGAGAGGTATCTCTGGGCCCACTCGGTAATGCATCATCATAATGAGCTCAATGTGACTAAGGCGTTAGTCACGGGATCATGCATTGCGGTACGAGTAAAGAGACTTGCCGGTAACGAGATTGAACAAGGTATTGGGATACCGACGATCGAATCTCGGGAAAGTAACATACCGATTGACAAAGGGAATTGCATACGGATTGATTGAATCCTCGACACCGTGGTTCATCCGATGAGATCATCGTGGAACATGTGGGAACCAACATGGGTATCCAAATCCCGCTGTTGGTTATTGACCGGAGAGGCGTCTCGGTCATGTCTGCATGTCTCCCGAACCCGTAGGGTCTACACACTTAAGGTTCGGTGACGCTAGGGTTGTAGAGATATATGTATGCGGAAACCCGAAAGTTGTTCGGAGTCCCGGATGAGATCCCGGACGTCACGAGAGGTTCTGGAATGGTCCGGAGGTGAAGAATTATATATAGGAAGTCCAGTTTCGGCCACCGGGAAAGTTTCGGGGGTTACCGGTATTGTACCGGGACCACCGGAAGGGTCCCGGGGGTCCACCGGGTGGGGCCACCTATCCCGGAGGGCCCCATGGGCTGAAAGTGGAAGGGAACCAGCCCTTAGTGGGCTGGGGCGCCCCCCTTGGGCCTCCCCCCATGCGCCTAGGGTTGGGAACCCTAGGGGGAGTTCCCCCTTGCCTTGGGGGGCAAGGCAACCCCTTCCCCCCTTGTGGCCGCCGCCCCCCCCCCCATGAGATCTCATCTCTAGGGCCGGCGCCCCCGCAGGGGGCCTATATAAAGGGGGGGAGGGAGGGCAGCAACCTACAGCCTTGGGCGCCTCCCTCCTCCCCTGCAACACCTCTCTCTCTCGCGCAGAAGCTCGGCGAAGCCCTGCCGGAGAACCGCTACATCCACCACCACGCCGTCGTGCTGTTGGATCTCCATCAACCTCTCCTTCCCCCTTGCTGGATCAAGAAGGAGGAGACATCGCTGCACCGTACGTGTGTTGAACGCGGAGGTGCCGTCCGTTCGGCACTCGGTCATCGGTGATTTGGATCACGACGAGTACGACTCCGTCATCCACGTTCATTGGAACGCTTCCGCTCGCGATCTACAAGGGTATGTAGATGCACTCCCTTCCCCTCGTTGCTACTATACTCCATAGATGCATCTTGGTGAACGTAGGAAAATTTTAAAATTATGCTACGATTCCCAACAGAGACTTTCTCACCCGTAGCGAAGCTGAAGTCCGTCCGAATCATGTTAGCAATTGCCGCATTCTATGATTATGAGATATGGCAAATGGACGTCAAAACGGCATTCCTTAACGGCTTTCTTAAGGAAGAATTGTATATGATGCAGCCAGAAGATTTTGTCGATCCTAAGAATGCTAACAAGGTATGCAAGCTCCAGCGCTCCATCTATGGGCTGGTGCAAGCATCTCGGAGTTGGAACATTCGTTCTGATGAGATGATCAAAGCGTTTGGGTTGACACAGACTTATGGAGAAGCCTGTGTTTACAAGAAAGTGAGTGGGAGCTCTGTAGCATTTCTCTTATTATATGTGGATGACATACTGTTGATGGGAAATGATATAGAATTCTTGGGAAGCATAACGGTATGTAGATGCACTCCTTCCTTCTCGTTGCTAGTAAACTCCATAGATGGATCTTGGTGATGCGTAGAATTTTTTTAAAATTCTGCAACGATCCCCAACTGTTCATGCCAACAACAAATATGCACAACTTGATTCGTACTGATATCTAGACTGAGCCATGTATTCTGCTGTTGTAGCACGACCCTCTTTTGTTGGATATTATGTACTGTTGTTAGTTTGAAGCACTCCTCTGGTTTGAAGGATAGATACCTTTCTGGGATCAAGTGCATCCTAACTCACCTGCGCAGAATGTACTGATAATGATGATGCAGATGCCATGCAGTATATATATATATATATCAATTAGGCTTCAAGTGCGTACTTGTTAGTTAAACCTATGGTTAAAATGTGACATTAAATACGACTAGTAAGTAGTATAGCAACAGTACTAGTATACGCCAGTCAAATTATTCATCATGTCCACACATTGAATTGACGTGACAACACGCTGCGCGTGAGGTGACACAAGAATCCCGGTGGCGTGTTCGGGTATTCTGGACGTCAGATTTGGAGTACCACTTATCTGTCGGAATCTTTCATCATTCACTTAAAACAGTCGATTGATCATACATTGAGTACCATATAACTGGAATTAACCGATGCAAGTCGAAGAAGGATTGGCATGTGCTGCCGGCTGGCGTCAAGTTCGATCCCATGGATTAGGAGCTGATCGAGCACCTTGAGGCCAAAGTGAGTGCTGACAGCGCGAGATCTCACCCTCTCATCGATTTGTTCATACCAACCATCGACAGCGAGCACGGCATATACTACACCCATCCTGAGAAACTTCCAGGTAAGACACCGATCGGCTGTCTACTTGCACAAACATATTCCTTTGTTTATAGCTCTATTTTTCTTTTTAGACGCAGACCTGGTGAAGCAATTACAATTTGACAGTTAATAAAAAGTGAAACAAGTGACTGCAACATGCCAAAGATGTTATGAAAATGCCAACTACGTACACTAAAACCTGTATTCGACAATACTGCAGGTATCACACTGAGTGGCTAAGCAAGCATTTCTTCCAGCGCAATTCCAGGGCGTTCAAAAGGGGCATGTGGACGCGTCGCAAGATACAGTCGGAGTGCGGCATGCACGCGATGTGGCACAACACCGGCAATACCTTGCCGGTGATGGTCAAAGGCCGGCAGACGGGCAGCAAAAAGGTTCTGGTGCTGCACACCAACAAGAACTTCGACCAGCAGAGGACCAACTGGGTGGTGCACCCGTAGCACCTCGGGGACCTGGAGCAAGAGAAGGAGTGGGAGCTGGTCCTCTGCAAGATTTTCTACCAGACGAACACTAGGGCCAGGAGTAAAAAGATTATAAGTTAGTTTGGTATTGGTACTTGTACTACCTTGTCGTCCGCAAGTTGGTATTGTTGTTAACGATCTTTTGGTATGAACTTGGCATTTGCTTCCAACCATCATGCCGAGGGTCGACGTGGATATAAAGTTGAATCATTTGTTTCGAAACGAATTTTCAGGCAGCTGATTTTTATTTGATGGGTAGCATAAGCACCTGCCGTTCGAATTCCCAGTTCTCCAAATTTTTCGAAACAAGTGCATGCACTTATTATCACGATGAAAAAACAATATCCCTGCTGCATCCCAGTTATCAGTCTGTACTTGCAGAATTCTCTCGTTTATTGAGCACGTATATTGTTTTTTCAGGTCGAGCAAGTTTCAACTAGGCTGTAGACAGCCCAGGCTTGGTTTTGTTTTTAACAGGCCCAGCCCATGACGACAATGGGGCACAAAGATCCAGCAGGTATCTACTGGCCTCCGGCCCGCCAGCATTAGTTATATTTTGTCTTACAACATCCGCATGCAGTTTTTTTTACTGAATCAAACGCACAACCCAGTTCTATTTTCCTCTTGAAACGCATGTCCTACATCCGTTTTCTAATCTCTACCTATAGTTTTACTAGTTCATATACACGTATCATTATATTGAAAATACATAAAATTCCCTTTTCATATTTACATCCTTATTTTTGTTGTTATTTTCCCTCCCAGCGCTGATTTTTTTACTACTGGTTTTCCCTTAAACCAACTCAATTGTCCCACGTCTTATTTGCTTACAAAAACAAAACGATTTTTTTGGAAAATCAATAAGTTCTTAAAAAATGTTTATCATTTCGGGATTACAAAAGTTCGGACTCCACCGAAATATGCAAAATAAGGTTGAACTTTTTGATCATGGTCCTGGGTAGAAAATGGGCTGTAATAAATTACTTAAGAATTAGCAAATGAGCTGCAAATTATTAAAAAATAGCAAATGGGCTCTATGTTGTCTGCCACGGATTTGAAGGCTGACTTGTGGGCTTACTAAGTTCATGCGTACACAAGGTTTCTCAAAAAAGAAACTTAGTCAACAATCAACTCTACCAGCGTCAGACCGTTAGATGTCAATCTGACGGCAATCGTGCTTCTTCAGTCTCTGATCTTCCTGCCCCAGCCGCCCAAACCAGCGCGGTCGAAACCGCCTGCTCCCGCCTCCCGTGGCCGGCTGTGCTGCCGGGCAGGCCTCACGGCCCCATCATATACTCGCATCCCTGGCCTGTCTATCCCTCTACTCACCCACACCTCCTGTTATTTTCCGGCGATGGCAGCCGAACCAGTCAACCCTCGTACTCTCCACCGCGTGGGCAGCCACTGCCGTGTCTTCCCCGGCTCTGTGTCGTTCCCTTCGTAGGCCTCGCCGTCGTCCACCGCCTTGGTGCTCTCAGTGCGGCATAGTCAACGTGGTCAACGAACGACATCCATCGGAAGTGGACTGTACGTGGAGAGGCTGACAGCTGGGTCCACGGCCGCACACATGGAAATGCCTCCTTATTACGCATAAAATAATGATTCCTCCACCTGACATCTGGGACCCGCCGGATGGGCCTCTGTATTTCGCGAAAAAAACGTTCCCTCGCTGACAGGTCGGACCCACCAACTATATCTTCGCACGCAAGGAAGTGCCTCCTTATTGCGCACAAAAAAATGAATACCCCCTGCCAGCTGGGACCCATCAAAGTGGGAGGCTGACTTGTGGGCCTACTAAGTTGACGGGGATGGAGGGCTTTGCCAACTTAGTTAATATATGAACGATTCTAGCTCCAGTGACCGTACGATGTGCATCCAACGGCCGTAGTGCTTCTTCAACCTCTGGTCTTCTTGCTCCAGCTGCCCAAACCAGCGCCGGTCGTGCCGCGTGCTCCTGCCTCCCGTGGCCGGCTGTGATGCCGCGGATGCCTCACGCCCCTTACTACTCCCACCGCTGGAGGCCATCCCTCTACTCACCCACACCCCTTGTTATTCTGCGGTGACGATAGCCTCACACCGCAGCCGAACCAGTGAACCCTCATACTCCTCTCCGCGTGGGCATCCACTGCCGCGTCTTCCCTGGCTCCGCGTCGTCCCCTTCCTAGGCCTCGCCGTCGTCCATCACCTTGGTGCTCTCAGCGCGGCGTGGTCAATGTGGTCAACGACCGACTTCCATCGGAAGAGTACTGTACATGGAGAGGCTGACAGCTGGGTCCACGGCAGCCGCAAGGAAGTGCCTCCTTATTACGTGCAAAATAATTATTCCTGCACCTGACAGCAGGGACCCATCGGATGGGCCACCGTATTTCGTGAAAAAAAACGTTTCCCCCCTGACTGCTGGGACCCACCGGCTACATCTTCGCACGCAAGGAAGTGCGTCCGGGCAAAAAAAAACGATTTGCCCCCCTGACTGCTGGGACCCACCAGCTATATCTTCGCACGCAAGGAAGTGCCTGACATTCGGGACCCACCTGGTCAAAGCGTACGTAGCGTTGTCATTCTGGTCGCGAACGTGTACGTACATACTGGTCGATGTAGAGCGCGCACGTGTCGTAGTAGAGGCGCGCATGTAGCATGTACACGTACGTACAGCGGCCAGGGTGCAAGAAAGTAAGTACGGCCACGTACGTACATACGGGCGGGGTCTCGAACGCCTACTCGCGCGTACGTACGGCCAGGGCTCGTGTACATTGCTGGGTCGGAACGGAGAAACTGCATCGTCGTTGTGTTCATGGGGAGGCAACGGAATGCGTCGTGTTCATCGGGAGGCAACGAAACGCGTGGGAGCCAACCGGCTTGGACGGAACAGGCGATGGAAACAAGGCCTGGCGTAATTCAGAACGGAGGAAACGACCTTGTGTTCGACCGGCCACGTTCGAAACGGGATCCTGTTCATCGGGAGGGGTCTGGCGTACCGCAAAACAGAGGAAACGGACTTGTGTTGGACCTCCTACGGTCGAAACGGGGTCCTGTTGATCAGGAGGGGTGTGGCGTACCGCAAAACGGAGGAAACAGACTTGTGTTGGAGCGCTACGGTCGAAACGGGGGTTCTGTTCATTGGGAGGGGTGTGGCATACCGCAAAACGGGACTCCACAGGATACTGTTCATCTCCACTGTCGACCCCCTCCAGCCTCCACGGGCTACTGTTCATCCACCGTCGACCTCCTCCAGCCTCCACCTGCGACTCTTCATCCACGGGCTCCTGTTATCCAGCCTCCACCGCGCGCTACTCCACCGGCTACTGTTCAACCAGCCCTCTCCACGGGCTCCTGTTCAACCACCCCTCCACGGGCTACTGTTCATCCAGCCCTCCACCGTCTATTGTTCATCCAGCCCTCCACGGGATGGTCCTGTTCATCCAGCCCTCCACGAGGTCATGTTCATCCAGCCCCAATCGGCTCGATCGATCAGGGTCCTGTTAATCCAGAGGCAACACCACGGGGTCCTGTTCATCCACCCCCACCGGGAACTGTTCATCCAAATCCCCCCAGCAACGCTCACTGTTCATCCAGAGGCAGCATCGATCGGCTTCAGTTAGCAGCAGTAGTGAAGGAATCGCTCGATCGGGTTCAGTTAACAGCCATCGATGGATCACTCGGGTTCAGTAACGCGTAGCCTGCAGTGCAATCGCTCGGGTTCAATTAGAGCCCAACACCTCGCACCCACGCGCGTGCGTGTATGAGAGAAACGTGCAAACCTGTCATGATTTTTTGTCATAGAAGTAGGAGCCCACCACATCTATGATGATACCGGGTTTTGTCACAATTATCGTCATAGAAGTGTCATAAGTATGACCGAAAAAAATTTCGTTCGACCCAAAATGTCACGGATGTGTCTTTTTTTTGTTGTCAGGACCCCGATTCCAAGTCACACCGATCTAGCCTGTAACACCTCATATCACATTGCGGCCTCACGCACGGTACTCCCACGGGTGTCGCCTTACCATGGCCCGGGACCGTTTGCGCCTTTTGGCTCACGTATATGACAATGTCGCTAGCATCCATATGACAGAGAACCCGGGCCGACATGGCTAGTCGTGAACCCAAAGCGGCACTAACGTATGGGGACAGGCATACATGAATCAACATCGAACATGTCGGTCAGCAGCGTGTGAATCCGGGCTGTAGCACTGGGCTAACAGGACTCCGGGAACCCGGGCTGTAGCAGGCTAGGCAGGACTCCGGATATCACCGTGTGACATTTCCCCGAAGGGACAGACACAGGAACGATATGACTCACATGCCGGCCAGTCAAGTGTCCAGAGCAGTAGTGCTGGGCTACCAGGACACCGGTGAACCGGGCTGTAGCGGACTACTATGGCTCAAGGAGGCACCACACTACATTTCACCATAAGAGAGGCTGCTAAAGATAGACAACTAGATTGTCGGATCCCACACATACCAAGCATTTCAAACATACACACAATATGCTCGATATGCGCGAATACAACATGGCATCACAACAAAACTCTACAACTCAAGTACTTTATTTAAGGGGCTCCGGAGAGCCTTACATAACTTGTTCATACAGATAGGGGTCGCATGACCCAACACTCAAGTCATACAGTCATACAAGCATATGCGGAAGCAAACTGTCTGGGTACAGACACTAGAAGAAAGAAGGCTTGACGAAGCCTGTCTATCTACATAGGCCCTTCACAAGCCTAGATCACCACCTGGGTGGCAAGTCACTCGTCGTCGTCGAGTTCTACGTAGAACCCATCAGAAGGGGCGGTGTTGTCGTCTGAAAACAGTAATTAAAGCAACATGAGTACAAAGGTACTCAGCAAGTCTTACAACAGATCCTACTATACATGTTCATTCTCAAGAAGGTAGTGGGGTTATTGCAGCAAGCCAGCTTTGACTCTTGGCTAAGCTATCCTACGATACACCACTTGTGAAATAGTTTTCTCACACGAGTCCACTAATCACCAACTCAATACTCCACCGTGGATCCTCCCTCGTCATCCAACGAGAGGGCCATCCGCGGTACTCACACTTATCTTGAGGCTTTTAGTAGTATCCATTTACTTGTCTATGAACTGCATAAGCGACCAAGTAGTCCTTTACCGCGGACGCGGCTATTCGAATAGTTTCATACCCTGCAGGGGTGTACTTCGTCACACACGCTCTCACCACTTATCGTCGCTACACGACGTGTACTCGGCAACCTTCAAGCGGAAGCCCAACGTGGGTGTCGGCCAGAGCCTACCTAAACACTCGAGTCTCTAGTCCAGGTTTATCGCCTATTCAGGTTCCATCCGCAGGGAGTCCGGCCGAGGTTTCCACATACGGCCCCGAACGATGTGTGCAGGGTTCCCGGACACCAAACGGGCGACTCGGTACACCGTGCCACGAGCCTACCGCATCACAGCCCACCCCTTGGTCAGCGCTGTCCACGGCCTCCAGCTTACTACAAACACCAGAAACTACGTGCAACTCCTGGACAGAGGACAAGGGTGAATAAGAAGCCGAGGGGGTCCATTGGTTTCGGGCCCAATGTGTGGTAGTAGCTGAATCTTAAATCACGCATACAGATCTCAGTTCTTAGGGACGGTCTCAATGAAACAACCCACCATGTACTCCTACATGGCCTCCCATCGATACCTTTACCAAATCGTATTCCACACTTCACTCTCATTACCGACACACGCACTTTCACTCTAGTTCATCACCCTGATGAGCCAGACCTGACACAACTCTAAGCGTAGCAAGCATAGCATTGTAGGAACACAACATGGCTCAATAACTCCTACACATGCTAGTGGGTTTCATCTAGTTACTGTGGCAATGACAGGTCATGCAGAGGAAAGTGGGTTCAACTACCGCAACACACACATCAGTTTGAATCGCGTTGTCTTAATGCAGTAAACAAGAGCAGAAGCGAGAAGATGGGTTTGTATCGAAATGATCAATGGGTTGCTTGCCTGACAGAGTGGTGGTGGGATACTGCCCTTCAGTTGGATACCCGTGAATATCCTCGGAGGCAGGACCTACCACGATGAGCATACCGAAGCACAATCAACACCAAGCAAGTGCAACAATATGATGCATGCATGAGACATGGCAAAATGGATGTATTGGGCTAATGCAACTAAGGCCAGAAAGGTTTGGACTAATTTGAATCAAAGATTCAAATTCCAAGTTCATAAATGGCCCATAATAACGCCTTATCTTGTTCTGTATAAAACAGTAGGTTAACTTGCTTAATCATGCATGAAACCAGTACAGATGGATAGAATGGATTTTTCTGATCATTTTTCATATATAAATCTTTTCATTCTGAGCTATAGATTATTTTCTATGATTTTTTGAAGTTTGTGATAATTTCTGGAATTTCCAATATAAGAATAATTCCAGTAAATGTTTTATTGCGTCAGCCTGACGTCAGTGTGACGTCAGCGGGTCAGCGGGGTCGTCCAGGTCAAACCTGACGGGTGGGTCCCCTGTGTCAGTGTCACGGTTAGGTAATTAGTTAATTAGGATTAGTTTTAACTTTAACCCAGATTTAATTAGCAGGCGGGCCCCACTTGTCAGTGACCCTGGGGGGTCAAACCGTGGTCAAACCACGCTGACTCGCCGGCGTTTAGCCGCCGGCGACGTCCAGACGCGGCGGTGGTGTGCGGGTTTGCTCCTCCGGCGACCAAAAGGACGGCGGAGAGCACCTATGTGTAGCTGGGGGCGAACCGCGTCGACTGGTGGTGGTAGTGGAGCTCGGGGTCGCCGGAATCGACGCCGGCGACGAGCCGTGCGGCTGCCGGAGTACGGGCGTGGTTGAAACCGTAGCTAGAGAGCACGGCGAGGGACATGCGATGGCGCTACGGGTTCCTGGCGTTGCGGTGAAGCTAATGGCTACGGTGGTGCGGCCGTTGGATGGCCGGAGCCTCGTCGGCGACGAGCTCGTACGGCGGCGCGTTCGGGTGAGCTTCGTGCGGTGGCTACAGAGCTCGAGAGAGAGAGAGAGGGGAGGATGGGAAGGTGGCCATGCTCACGGCGGTTGCGACGGAGCAGGCGGCGGGGTCGGAGACGAGCTGTAGCAGTGGCGACGGCGGAGGGGATCTCCGACGGGGAGCGGCGAAGGCGAGGTCGGTGGCGGAGCTTCGGGGCAAACGAGCGCTCGGGGCTCGGCTTGCTCGAAGGAGTGGGCGACGGCAGAGCTGTAGGACACAGTGGAATGGCGCGAGGTCGACGGTGGCCACGGTTACTCCGGTGAGGTGTCTGCGGCGGCGTCGGCCATGGTGGGGAAAGGGCGAGGGAGAGGCGATGGGGGAGAGTGACGATGTCCAGGGGCTCGGGGCGCGTCGAGGAAGGTCGTCCAGCTCGTCCGCGGCGAGGGCGGCAAGCAGCTGGCGCGGTGGCGAGCTCGCGCTCGCCGCGTCACCTGTCTGCCTGCTCTGGCGAGAGCAAGCAGCTCGCTGGCGCGGGCCAGCACAATGCTGGGCCGCCAGGTGGGCTGCCAGGTAAGTTTCTGCTTTCTGTTTTCTTTCTCCTTTTTGATTATTTCTGTACTGTGTTTTGAAATAGTAAAAATACTATTTCATTTGGAAAAATCCTGAAAATATTCTGAGGCACCTTTGAGATTATTCCCAACAGCCTAAAAATACTTTCAAAATTATTTGGGCATTTAAAAATATTTATAGCATTTAAAATGCCCAAATGCAAATACTTATGGCTTGTGCAAAAATCCAAAATGGCCTCCAAAAATATGAAACCATTTTTGGCAGAGGTTTTAGCCAAGACCAAAGATGGTGAACATTTATGGAGGGCATTTCAGGTTCATTGAAAAGAATTTTAGTAAACCCTAGTTGTTCCAGGGGGGGTGCTGGGGGTTTTCTGGCATCCCCATTTCAGGTTTCTGTGAAATATAGACATGATGCAACACTCTGATGCATGAACTAACTAGGATGTGACAACTCACCCCCACTCAAAAGAATCTCGTCCCGAGATTTAGGATCCCTTGGGAAGAAGGTGGGGTACTCAAGTCGAAGACGATCTTCCCTTTCCCAAGTAGCTTCTTTCTCGGAATGGTGTGACCATTGAACCTTGAGAAACTTGATGTTTTGGCGTCGAGTGGTACGCTCTGCTTGATCAAGGATTCGAACGGGATACTCCCGGTATGTGAGATTATCTTGGAGATCAAGCGTTTCGTGGTCCACTCCACGGATAGGATCCGAGAAGCAACGCCTGAGTTGGGAAACGTGGAAGACGTCATGAACCTTGGAAAGATGCGGAGGTAGATCCAATTGGTAGGCAACTTCTCCTCGCTTGGCGAGAATGCGAAAGGGTCCAATGTAACGAGGAGCCAATTTGCCTTTGATACCGAATCGATGGGTTCCCTTTAAAGGAGTCACCCGAAGGTAAGCCTTCTCGACAACCTCAAAAGTCATAGCCTTATGTTTGCGATCATAATGGCTCTTTTGGCGAGATTGGGCTGTTTTCAATTTCTCACGAATAATGCGAACCTGCTCTTCTGCTTCCTGAATCATATCCGGGCCAAAGAGTTGTCTTTCCCCGGTTTCTGACCAGTTAAGAGGCGTTCGACATTTTCGTCCATAGAGAACCTCGAAAGGGGCTCTGCCCAAGCTAGCTTGGTAACTATTGTTATAAGCGAACTCGGCGAATGGAAGGCATTTCTCCCAATCCATGCCGAAGGAGATGACAGAAGCTCGGAGCATATCCTCCAGAATTTGATTAACTCGTTCTACCTGACCACTTGATTGAGGGTGAAAAGCGGTGCTAAAAGAGAGACGAGTTCCCATTGCATTTTGGAAGCTTTCCCAAAATCGAGAGGTGAAGAGACTTCCGCGGTCTGAGTTAATTTCCAATGGAACACCATGAAGAGACACTATTCGGGAGATGTACAAGTCTGCTAGCTGGCTAGCGGTTATACTCTCACGAACAGGTAGGAAGTGGGCTACTTTGGAAAGACGATCGACAACAACGAAGATAGCATTATTCCCTCTCTTGGTCCTGGGGAACCCGGTAATGAAATCCATACCGATTTTATCCCATTTCCATTCAGGAATAGCCAGAGGCTGAAGGGTGCCAGCAGGCCGTTGATGCTCTGCTTTAACACGACGGCAGACGTCGCAATTAGCAATGTATTGAGCAATTTCTCTCTTCATCCTAGTCCACCAAAACCTCTGGCGTAGGTCCTGATACATTTTAGTACTACCGGGATGAATGGTGAGAGGAGATTCATGAGCTTCCTTAAGGATCAATCGCCTCAAGTTGCGTACCTTGGGAACCACTAGGCGGTCTCCAAAGAACACAACACCTTGGTCATCAACGGAGAAACAATCCGCAACTCCTTTCTTGATGTTTCTCTTAATACGGGAGATCCCTGGATCTACCTTCTGAGCTTGGATGATCTGATCCGTAAGGGTAGGTTTCGCCACCAGGGTAGATAGAAATCCTTGAGGAACAAGGTGAAGGTTAAGCTTACAGAATTCCTCGTGGAGAAGTGGTTGGCTTTGTTGTAACATCAAGTTGTTACAATAGGATTTACGGCTTAGCGCATCAGCCATGACGTTGGCTTTGCCCGGGGTGTAAGTTATTTCTAAGTCGTAGTCTGAGATCAACTCGACCCAACGTCTTTGCCTGAGATTCAAATCCGGTTGGGTGAAAATGTATTTCAGACTCTGATGGTCGGTGAAAATCTCGCAACGGTTACCGAGAAGGTAATGTCGCCATGTTTTGAGTGCATGGACTACGGCTGCAAGCTCTAGATCATGTGTGGGATAATTATCCTCATGTGGACGCAACTGTCGGGAAGCGTAGGCAATCACATGACGGTCTTGCATGAGTATGCAACCTAGTCCTTGTCGCGAGGCGTCGCAATAAATAACAAAGTCTTTAGAAAAATCTGGTGGTACGAGTACGGGGGCAGACGTCAGGCGTCTTTGCAGTTCCTGAAAGCTGAACTCGCACTGTGGGGTCCACTCGAACTTCTTATCTTTCTTGAGGAGTTCGGTTAGAGGTTTAGCAACCTTGGAGAAATTCTCGACGAAGCGACGGCAGTAGCTCGCTAAGCCAAGGAAACTCCGAACTTGTTTAACCGTTTCAGGGGGAGTCCAGTCAAGGATGGCTTGAACTCGCTCGGGATTGACAGCAATACCTTTACCAGAGATCACGTGGCCTAGGTAGGTCACTTCTGGCAACCAGAATTCACACTTGGAGAATTTAGCATAAAGGAGATGCTCTCGAAGTTTCGTTAGTACTAGCCTTAGATGCTCGGCATGTTCTGCCTCGTTCTTGGAGTAGATGAGTATATCATCGAGGTATACTACGACGAATTTATCCAAATACTCCATGAAGATTGAGTTCATTAACCGAGAGAAAGTGGCTGGAGCATTGGTTAACCCGAAGGACATGACTGTATACTCGTATTGGCCATAACGAGTAACAAAGGCCGTTTTAGGAATGTCCCCATTCTTGATTTTGATTTGATGGTAGCCCAACCTCAAATCCATCTTAGAGAAGACTGAGGATCCAGCGAGCTGATCATACAGGTCGTTGATCCTGGGAAGCGGATACTTGTTCTTGATTGTGACTAGGTTGACGGGTCGGTAATCTACAACCATCCGATCCGTACCATCCTTCTTCTTGACGAAGAGGACGGGGCAAGCCCACGGAGAAGAACTAGGACGGATGAAACCCTTTTTCAAGGACTCATCGAGTTGTTTCTTAAGCTCGGCTAGCTCTAGGGGTGCCATCTTATAGGGTCTTCTAGAGATTGGGACGGTTCCTGGAACGAGGTCTATCACGAACTCAACATCTCTGTCAGGTGGAATACCTGGCAGTTCTTCAGGGAAGACATCCGGGAAGTCACAGACTACCGGCACATCTTCGAGGTCTGGAAGAGGGTTGGCATTTAATGAGTAGAGCTGACGTTTAGACACTCGGGTCAAAACATTGACTGTCTTGCCCGACGGATGGGTGAGTTGAACAGTTCTAGTAGAGCAATCAATCTTAGCATAATGAGCTGACACCCAGTCCATACCCAAGATGATGTTTATGTCCGAGGACTTGAGAGCTATTAGTGACGCAAGGAAGACCAATCTGTCAACAAGAATTTCATTGCCATGGCTTATCTTAGAGGTTTGCCACTTAGAACCAGGGGTTTGGATTACCATGGAAGTGGGCATGTCGCAGAATGTGGTGTTGTGTAGTCGAGCATAGCTCTCAGAGATAAATGAATGAGATGCTCCAGTATCGAAAAGAACAATTGCCGGATGGCAATTAACAAGGAGCGTACCAAGGACGACGTTGGGATCCTCATGAGTTTCTTCAGCTGAAACATAGTTGACATGGCCACGTGCTGTGGTGGCTGGCTTGGCGTAGTAAGTCTTTCCTGCTGGCTTACCACGGCCAACGGACTGTCCAGGTTGATTGAGGTTGTTTCGGGGGCACTCGCGCTGATAGTGACCCGTTTCTCCACACTTGAAGCATGTCACAATATTGGGGCGTGGAGCAGCATTAGCAGTGGGGCCACCATAGACTTTGGGCGGTGCATGCTGCTGGTTGGGGCGAGGCGCCTCGAAGGATGGCCTCGGAGTGAACCTGGGTGGTAGAGCAGTATTTGGAATCCAGACCCGGCGCTTCTGGGATCCGGAGCCAGATGAGGAACCAAAGTCACGAGAGTGCTTGGGTGTAGCGTCATAGTCAGTTTGTCCTGTCTCGGCACTGATGGCCTTATTGACCAACTTTTGGAAAGAGGTACACTCATGCAGACGGAGATCACGGCGAAGCTCAGGGCTAAGTCCCTTGCGGAACCTTGCCTGCTTCTTGGCGTCGGTGGATACCTCTTCAGGAGCATAGCGTGCTAGATTTCCAAACTCACGGCTGTATGCATCCACGGTCAGTCTGCCTTGGGTGAAGTTGCAGAATTCTTCGCGCTTGCGATCTATGAGACCCTCCGGGATGTGATGCTCACGGAAAGCCTCACTGAATTCAGCCCAAGTAGTGATTTGGCCAGCTGGGCGCATAGCCTCAAAGTTCTCCCACCAAAGGCTAGCAGGGCCTTCGAGGTGATAGGCAGCGTAGGTAACCTTATCAGCTTCGGCTACGTTGGCAGAACGTAGCTTATGGGTGATGCTGCGAAGCCAATCATCCGCATCAAGGGGCTCGACGGAATGATTGAACTTCGGTGGGTACAACTTGATAGTCATTGAGGGACACCAGGTCGTTCCTCTGGTGACGTGCAGTATTCTGCTCAATTCGCTCTAGCAAGCGGTTAGTCTCACGCTTGTTTCTTTCTGCCTCCAGCATAACTTCGGCCAGTGAAGGCGGTTGGGGAAGATCCTCCGCCCTGGCTGCATTGGCTTCATCCTGCGCCTGGACAGCAGGGTTGTTGCGGGTGTTAACCATCCTAGGAGAAACAAGGCAACGATATAGACGAGGATGGCTGAATCTTGATAGGGAAGAGCGGAATGTAATGGATAACGCGGAATGCAGAGATGACCATCAGTATGACATGGTAACATAGCAACACACATATACCAACGGTCATACACGCCATACATAGGTTAGTACAAGCCCAGGCTAAGGTACAACTACGATGAAAGACGATACATCTCATCAGAGGCATTCCAAGCTCCTATACATTATTTTTCTACACCTCCGGAACGTGATACACACCAAGTTGTATTCCACAAGACACGCAGGACTGTGGAGATTACAACTGTTACAATACTAGTAGATCTACTGCCAACTCAGACGTCTCCGTAGTAATCCTCATAGAAGTCACCACCATGTCCTGGAAGCTGAACATGATCATCCGGAAACAGACGGTCCTGTGGAGCCTGCGGTCCATAGGGACTCGGGTGTGGCCTTGGTCCAACAAACGGTGGCAGACGGGGTCCACGAGGAGGGGTGATGCCTCCTACATCACACCATTCCATACATTCTGGCAGACCAGATCGCACGGGGTATAAGTCCCTCATGTCCATGAACCCAGCTTGCACGGCAGGTGCAAACCGTGTCAGAGTGGCCCAGTGATCAGCACGAGCATTAAAGAGCTCCATTCGCAAGGCACGATTCTCACGGTCCTTGTCCTCAAGCATCTCAGTGGTGGTGCGGAGTAGTGAGTCCTCATGGGTAGAATCACAGTAAGTAGCCTGATAGTACCCATGTGCCCCAGGGAGTGCTGCTGGCATGTAGCGGTAGTCGGTGTTCTGAAGCAAAGCAGTTTTGGCTCGCATGATAGTCATCATTGAGTAAGCTGCGTCCTGCACAGACATCTCGATAGTAACCCCAAGTCCATAAGAGCAATGGAGGGGTTCAGTGGCTCCGGGATAGGATGGATAAATCCTGACGGTGCAAAGATATTGACTTTGGTTAAAGTCTCGAAACTGCTCCTCGACGGTATACTCGGGATACCAACGATAGCCTGTCTCAACCATCACTTGGACCAACATGGCCGTGTGACCAGGTACGCCGATGCACCGGGTCAGACGAACCACTTGGTTCTGGGAACGGGTGGCCATCTGAAAGCACGAAATGATGCAAGGCATTAGTATTACTAGGAGAATTCGGACAGCATAACGGCTGTAAATGCTCGAAAAAGGATTTGAGACATTCGCAACAGTTTTGCAATACCACTCAACAACATCATGTCAAGGTTCTGGTTCAACCGACAACATACTAGGGTAGTAGAAACTGAACCGAAGCATGGAACCAACAATCCTATAAGTTACTACGGATTAGTAACACGTGAACCTGATAGAGAGGAGAGAGCCTAGTCCTTCACCCACGTAGAATGAGAAGAGAATGACTCAGATCAGAGGGCATGAGGTAAAGGAGTAAAAGCACCTTACGTTCCCTCCCACAATCAATTCCCCTACATATAACTAAAGCATTTCTAGACTCGACATCGACCAGTTTGGCTTATCGCACCTACAGGCAGTCCGGCTCTGATGCCAACGCTGTCAGGACCCCGATTCCAAGTCACACCGATCTAGCCTGTAACACCTCATATCACATTGCGGCCTCACGCACGGTACTCCCACGGGTGTCGCCTTACCATGGCCCGGGACCGTTTGCGCCTTTTGGCTCACGTATATGACAATGTCGCTAGCATCCATATGACAGAGAACCCGGGCCGACATGGCTAGTCGTGAACCCAAAGCGGCACTAACGTATGGGGACAGGCATACATGAATCAACATCGAACATGTCGGTCAGCAGCGTGTGAATCCGGGCTGTAGCACTGGGCTAACAGGACTCCGGGAACCCGGGCTGTAGCAGGCTAGGCAGGACTCCGGATGTCACCGTGTGACATTTCCCCGAAGGGACAGACACAGGAACGATATGACTCACATGCCGGCCAGTCAAGTGTCCAGAGCAGTAGTGCTGGGCTAGCAGGACTCCGGTGAACCGGGCTGTAGCGGACTACTATGGCTCAAGGAGGCACCAGACTACATTTCCCCATAAGAGAGGCTGCTAAAGATAGACAACTAGATTGTCAGATCCCACACATACCAAGCATTTCAAACATACACACAATATGCTCGATATGCGCGAATACAACATGGCATCACAACAAAACTCTACAAATCAAGTACTTTATTTAAGGGGCTCCGGAGAGCCTTACATAACTTGTTCATACAGATAGGGGTCGCATGACCCAACACTCAAGTCATACAGTCATACAAGCATATGCGGAAGCAAACTGTCTGGGTACAGACACTAGAAGAAAGAAGGCTTGACGAAGCCTGTCTATCTACATAGGCCCTTCACAAGCCTAGATCACCACCTGGGTGGCAAGTCACTCGTCGTCGTCGAGTTCTACGTAGAACCCGTCAGAAGGGGCGGTGTTGTCGTCTGAAAACAGTAATTAAAGCAACATGAGTACAAAGGTACTCAGCAAGTCTTACAACAGATCCT
Organism: Triticum aestivum; assembly: GCF_018294505.1. Lineage (NCBI taxonomy): Eukaryota > Viridiplantae > Streptophyta > Magnoliopsida > Poales > Poaceae > Triticum > Triticum aestivum. Next base: position 474,585,676 of record NC_057805.1, on the reverse strand, counting down.
ACTATACATGTTCATTCTCAAGAAGGTAGTGGGGTTATTGCAGCAAGCCAGCTTTGACTCTTGGCTAAGCTATCCTACGATACACCACTTGTGAAATAGTTTTCTCACACGAGTCCACTAATCACCAACTCAATACTCCACCGTGGATCCTCCCTCGTCATCCAACGAGAGGGCCATCCGCGGTACTCACACTTATCTTGAGGCTTTTAGTAGTATCCATTTACTTGTCTATGAACTGCATAAGCGACCAAGTAGTCCTTTACCGCGGACGCGGCTATTCGAATAGTTTCATACCCTGCAGGGGTGTACTTCGTCACACACGCTCTCACCACTTATCGTCGCTACACGACGTGTACTCGGCAACCTTCAAGCGGAAGCCCAACGTGGGTGTCGGCCAGAGCCTACCTAAACACTCGAGTCTCTAGTCCAGGTTTATCGCCTATTCAGGTTCCATCCGCAGGGAGTCCGGCCGAGGTTTCCACATACGGCCCCGAACGATGTGTGCAGGGTTCCCGGACACCAAACGGGCGACTCGGTACACCGTGCCACGAGCCTACCGCATCACAGCCCACCCCTTGGTCAGCGCTGTCCACGGCCTCCAGCTTACTACAAACACCAGAAACTACGTGCAACTCCTGGACAGAGGACAAGGGTGAATAAGAAGCCGAGGGGGTCCATTGGTTTCGGGCCCAATGTGTGGTAGTAGCTGAATCTTAAATCACGCATACAGATCTCAGTTCTTAGGGACGGTCTCAATGAAACAACCCACCATGTACTCCTACATGGCCTCCCATCGATACCTTTACCAAATCGTATTCCACACTTCACTCTCATTACCGACACACGCACTTTCACTCTAGTTCATCACCCTGATGAGCCAGACCTGACACAACTCTAAGCGTAGCAAGCATAGCATTGTAGGAACACAACATGGCTCAATCAACTCCTACACATGCTAGTGGGTTTCATCTAGTTACTGTGGCAATGACAGGTCATGCAGAGGAAAGTGGGTTCAACTACCGCAACACACACAGCAGTTTGAATCGCGTTGTCTTAATGCAGTAAACGAGAGCAGAAGCGAGAAGATGGGTTTGTATCGAAATGATCAATGGGTTGCTTGCCTGACAGAGTGGTGGTGGGATACTGCCCTTCAGTTGGATAACCGTGAATATCCTCGGAGGCAGGACCTACCACGATGAGCATACCGAAGCACAATCAACACCAAGCAAGTGCAACAATATGATGCATGCATGAGACATGGCAAAATGGATGTATTGGGCTAATGCAACTAAGGCCAGAAAGGTTTGGACTAATTTGAATCAAAGATTCAAATTCCAAGTTCATAAATGGCCCATAATAATGCCTTATCTTGTTCTGTATAAAACAGTAGGTTAACTTGCTTAATCATGCATGAAACCAGTACAGATGGATAGAATGGATTTTTCTGATCATTTTTCATATATAAATCTTTTCATTCTGAGCTATAGATTATTTTCTATGATTTTTTGAAGTTTGTGATAATTTCTGGAATTTCCAATATAAGAATAATTCCAGTAAATGTTTTATTGCGTCAGCCTGACGTCAGTGTGACGTCAGCGGGTCAGCGGGGTCGTCCAGGTCAAACCTGACGGGTGGGTCCCCTGTGTCAGTGTCACGGTTAGGTAATTAGTTAATTAGGATTAGTTTTAACTTTAACCCAGATTTAATTAGCAGGCGGGCCCCACTTGTCAGTGACCCTGGGGGGTCAAACCGTGGTCAAACCACGCTGACTCGCCGGCGTTTAGCCGCCGGCGACGTCCAGACGCGGCGGTGGTGTGCGGGTTTGCTCCTCCGGCGACCAAAAGGACGGCGGAGAGCACCTATGTGTAGCTGGGGGCGAACCGCGTCGACTGGTGGTGGTAGTGGAGCTCGGGGTCGCCGGAATCGACGCCGGCGACGAGCCGTGCGGCTGCCGGAGTACGGGCGTGGTTGAAACCGTAGCTAGAGAGCACGGCGAGGGACATGCGATGGCGCTACGGGTTCCTGGCGTTGCGGTGAAGCTAATGGCTACGGTGGTGCGGCCGTTGGATGGCCGGAGCCTCGTCGGCGACGAGCTCGTACGGCGGCGCGTTCGGGTGAGCTTCGTGCGGTGGCTACAGAGCTCGAGAGAGAGAGAGAGGGGAGGATGGGAAGGTGGCCATGCTCACGGCGGTTGCGACGGAGCAGGCGGCGGGGTCGGAGACGAGCTGTAGCAGTGGCGACGGCGGAGGGGATCTCCGACGGGGAGCGGCGAAGGCGAGGTCGGTGGCGGAGCTTCGGGGCAAACGAGCGCTCGGGGCTCGGCTTGCTCGAAGGAGTGGGCGACGGCAGAGCTGTAGGACACAGTGGAATGGCGCGAGGTCGACGGTGGCCACGGTTACTCCGGTGAGGTGTCTGCGGCGGCGTCGGCCATGGTGGGGAAAGGGCGAGGGAGAGGCGATGGGGGAGAGTGACGATGTCCAGGGGCTCGGGGCGCGTCGAGGAAGGTCGTCCAGCTCGTCCGCGGCAAGGGCGGCAAGCAGCTGGCGCGGTGGCGAGCTCGCGCTCGCCGCGTCACCTGTCTGCCTGCTCTGGAGAGAGCAAGCAGCTCGCTGGCGCGGGCCAGCACAGTGCTGGGCCGCCAGGTGGGCTGCCAGGTAAGTTTCTGCTTTCTGTTTTCTTTCTCCTTTTTGATTATTTCTGTACTGTGTTTTGAAATAGTAAAAATACTATTTCATTTGGAAAAATCCTGAAAATATTTTGAGGCACCTTTGAGATTATTCCCAACAGCCTAAAAATACTTTCAAAATTATTTGGGCATTTAAAAATATTTATAGCATTTAAAATGCCCAAATGCAAATACTTATGGCTTGTGCAAAAATCCAAAATGGCCTCCAAAAATATGAAACCATTTTTGGCAGAGGTTTTAGCCAAGACCAAAGATGGTGAACATTTATGGAGGGCATTTCAGGTTCATTGAAAAGAATTTTAGTAAACCCTAGTTGTTCCAGGGGGGGTGCTGGGGGTTTTCTGGCATCCCCATTTCAGGTTTCTGTGAAATATAGACATGATGCAACACTCTGATGCATGAACTAACTAGGATGTGACATTTGTAGTGCTCCCAACAACACCACGAAGCTTCACCACAATGGAATATGGCTCCACGGTGACCTCAACCATCTAGGGTGCTCAAACACCCAAGAGTAACAAGATCCGCAAGGGATTAGTGAGGGGAATCAAATTTCTCTTGGTGGAAGTGTAGATCGGGGCCTTCTCAACCAATCCCTAGTGAATCAACAAGTTTGATTGGCTAGGGAGAGAGATCGGGCGAAAATGGAGCTTAGAGCAACAATGGAGCTTGGGGATGGAAGAGGTAACCCTAGGAGGAAGAAGACCCCCCTTTATATAGGGGAGTAAAAATCCAACCGTTTTCTGCCCAGCCCGCAGTTAAGCGGTACTACCGCTCCTAGGAGCGGTACTACCGCTTAGGCGGTACTCCACCGCACAGCTCTAAGTCTACACAGAGTGTAGCAACGGTAGTGCCGCTGGAGCGGTACTACCGCTAGGGTCTTAGACCTGGAGATGCAGCGGTAGTAGAGGGTGCCAGGGGCGGCAGTACCGTGCCAAGCGGTACTACCGCCTTAGTACTGCTCTACTATCGCTAAAGGCGAAGTGGAAATAGAACCTTGCACACGAGACCACCCCGCAAGCGGTAGTGGAGATGGTAGTACGGGCTGTAGTACCGCCTAAGCGGTACTACCGCCCTACTACCGTGAAATAAAATCAGGCAACCGAAAGTTGCACACGCGGGGAGGCCCTAAGCGGTACTACCATGGACGTACCAGCGGTACTACCGCGTAGCGGTACTACCGTGGGCGCAGGCGGTACTACCGCTAGCAAGGTGCTGAAAATACCACAGAAAACAAAGGAAGGGCTCCAGAGATGGGAAGGAGGCAGTGGGTGCATATGGGGCTGTGTACGTGTTGATTCCACCCATACCTTTCCGAACCGGACCCCCTCTTAATAGTACGGCTTTCCTACGACTCAAATCCACCGAAAAGAAACATAGAAAAAACACCGTCTTCGAAAGGCTCCGAGGGGCGTCGAATCATCTAGTGCCTGGCCATGACATATCTGAAATGCACAATGCACACGATTAGTCCGCAAATGCATTGTCATCAATCACCAAAACCACTTAGGGAGAAATATGCCCTTACAGGGGCGCCACCTCCTCCTTCCTTCCTCCCGCACTCCAATAAGGAAAGGGGGGCACCACTTGGGGAGGACCCCAAGTAGGATTCGGCCTACTTGGGGCGCCCTCCTGGCTACTCCCTCCTCCCCCACCTATATATACGTGGGAGGGGGCGCGTAGCACAACCATGACAATTGCTTAGCCATGTGCGGCGCCCCCCTCCACCGTTTACACTCCTGGTCATATTTTCTTAGTGCTTAGGTGAAGCCCCACGGAGATAGTTTCACCATCACCGTCACCACGCTGTCGTGCTGCCGGAACTCATCCACTACCTCGCCGTCTTGCTGGATCAAGAAGGCAGAGGATGTCGCCGAGCTGAACATGTGCTGAACGCGGAGGTGTCGTACGTTCGGTACTTGATCGGTTGGAGCGCGAAGAAGTTCGACTACATCAACCGCGTTACTAAACGCTTCCGCTTACGGTCTACGAGGGTACGTAGACACACACTTCCCCTCTCGTTGCTATGCCTCTCCTTGATAGATCTTGCGTGTGTGTAGAAATATTTTTGTTTTCCATGCAACGTTTCCCAACATAAGGGTAGTTTCTTCCACTCCCAGTGCATGCAGTCTATGCTGACAAGCATCCCCGGGAAGCCCCTGCTAACATTGATCGCCAACAGGCGGGTTGTATCTTCAACAATCGGCTCTCTCAAATACTCAGGGCCAAACACTGCAATCACAGCCTTACAGAATTTGTACATGGACTCTAGGCACGTAGACTTGCTCATGTGGACGTACTCATCAATGAGATAACCGGGCACTCCGTATGCAAGCATCCGGATAGCTGCAGTGCATTTCTGATAAGATGAGAAGCCAATCTTTCCAAGGGCATCCTCCTTGCACTCGAAATAGTTACCGTATCCGACCACCCCCTCTCGAATATGGTTGAAAACATGCCTAGCCATACGAAAACGCCGCCGGAATTGGTGATGTTTGAACAACGGGCTGGTTGTGTCAAAGTAGTCCTTCCAAAGAATGAAATGACCGCTCTCTCGATTGCGATTCAACTCTGGAGTGTGCCCCGGAATCGAGCCCCGGAACAACAGTCACTGCCTATTAAGGTGGTCATGGACCAACACTGCAGCTAGCATCTTCTCATCATCGGATGAGAAATCGTCGGAGTCACAAAGAAAATTGTGGAAAAAGAACTCGTCAGCGGAGTCCATTTGTACCTTGGGAGCAAATTGTCGAACAACTTGCGGGCGTCATCGAAAGATGCTGGCCAGTGAGGAGACGCGCGCCTCCCCTGGACCAGGTAGCTGGCCTGGCGGCGTCCGACGAGGGTGGCGGCGTCAGGCGAGCGAGGCAGCGTCAGACGAAGGAGCTGGCCAGGATGGCGGGGG